>NW_009926196.1:0-33526 GCF_000696875.1 Nestor notabilis
CTCGTAACGATAACCCAGGCTGCCGGGGAATGTTTTGGAGCTGTGGGTTTAAGGCACGGTGCGAAGGTTCTGCAGGGGTGCCTTGCGGGAGCAGGAAACGCTGTGTGCGCTCTGTTTGGGTTTGAAGTACAGAGGGTTCAGCTTAATGTAGACCAGCTAAAACCAAACATAGGCTGAAGCGTAAATCCACAGTGGGATTTAGGTTGCTGTAAATACAAACATAGGTGATCTGGGATGCTTCCTGGCATTGTTAGTAATTCTGTTTTGGAGCCTTTGGGAATGGTGGAGAGATGGACTGTACAGCCACAAAGCAAAGGCTTTTAAGCTTATGCTGCAGTCCTCTGAGTCTGCTCCAAACAATTACAGTGACTGAATATTGGTCAGTGAGAACAAAAACTTACTTATCACAGGCCCCTCTTTAGCCATCTTCACCGACAGATGGAGGTTAAAGATACCAGGTAATTTGTCCTACATGTTTGGGGTTTTCTGGGAGCTGTGTTACCAGCTGGCTATAATTTGCTTAGTTTGTTGTTGCTCCTTTTAGTTTGTCTTCCACTGAAGAGTTCTCAGTGGCCATTTTCAGAAGCATTTCAGAAGGTGGCAACAACCCCTCTGGCCAGAGCAGCGTTTTTCTTGCCATTTCCCTTTTTTTGGTGTAGTTTTAAACTGAAGCATAACTGTCAGTATTGTCAGTCTTTTGTCCTTGCTTTGATTCAGTGAATGCCCCTCTTCCGCATCACAGTTATTACCCAAACAGTAGTCTTTAGTGGTGGTACACAAATGCATACGTGCTTTGTGATAATATCTTTGTATCTTTGTTACTACAGGTTTTTATTCATAATCCTCACGCCCGTGGACAGAGAACAAGCACAAACCGAATGGTGCAAATTAACCAAGACTCGGACATCTCCCTTCTCAGCATTAATCAAGGGATCAGTTGTCTTGCTTCAGGACTGCTGAACCCTCAGCTTGGTTATGATTGTCTTCTGGTTGGAACACAGACTAATTTGTTGGCTTATGATGTATATAACAACTCAGATTTGTTTTACAGAGAAGTGAGTTAATTTAGATGTCTGGGTTTTTTCTTTCCATTCTAACAATGACAGTTTTTACAGTCCTTTGTCAATGAATTATTTGTTGCTCAAATGCTCCATCCCTGGCAGTGTTCAAGGCCAGACTGGACAGAGCCATGGACAATGTGGTCTACTGTGAGATGTTGCTGCCCATGGCAGGGGGTTGGAATTGGGTGATGTTAAGGTCCTTTCCAGCCCTAATCATTCTATGATTCTAAATATGCTTCTGTTCTTTGCATTAGTTACATACCTGGTCTAGTGGAAGGTGTCTCTGCTCATGGCAGGGGGCTTGGAACTAGATGAACTTTAAGGTCCCTTCCAACCCAAACCAGTCTGCGATTCAGAACACTTTACCTTTAGCATACCCAGAATATTTAAATGTATGAATGAATGTATGTCTGTGTATGCACATGCAAGAGCAAGCTTTCATAATGTATCACACATCACGTAGCAAGACAAAATTCAGAAAATTTCATAGGCATTCAGAGCTCAACTAAACTGATAGTGGTAATGTTGGAAGTTCTTGTTTCGATTTGTGTACTCTGACGTCTCATTGTCTAATGTTTCTTTTTCCTTTGCTGTATCTGTAGGTTTCAGATGGAGCCAACGCAATAGTTCTTGGGAATCTGGGAGATATTTCCTCTCCGCTTGCTATTATTGGTGGAAACTGTGCCCTTCAGGGCTTTGATTATGAAGGAAATGACCTTTTTTGGACAGTAAGGCTGCACATAATGCTTTTGATACTATTACAAGATTCTTTCAATAGCTGTAATTCCTCTTGAATTTTTTATTATGATAAATATTAATTTGGCTGTTCATCTTTCTTAATTTATCTCAGACCTTAAACTGTGTTTTGGTCATGTATTCATTGCACTCAGGTGTTGCTTGAATGTTGGCTATGTCGGTTGTTCTGTTGTTTTTGAGATCATGAAATTAGTTTAGCTTCTGACAGTGATCATCAGTATGAAGGACCGTCTTTCTCATTTTAGGTTACTGGAGACAACGTTCGTTCGTTAGCACTGTGTGACTTTGATGGTGATGGCAAAACTGAGGTTTGTAGCCATTTACATGTGTTCGCAGCTTTTTTAATGGTCTTGTAGTGAAATAGTAATAAAACCCCATGGGTTATCAAATATGACTGACTTACATAACCAGTTGAAGTGATCCCTGCATGAAAGTTACGGCTTTTGCAGCCTCTCGTCCAGTGAAGACAAATGCTTAGCCCATGTCTAGAGAGCAACAGTAGTCTCTGGCACTACTCAGAGTGTGTAAAACTAGGCATAGATGGGGTATTTACAGCATTACTGCCTTGCTTTGGTGAGTCGATTGCTAGCTGTAATGGAAAGCTGCTCTCATTTTCCTTAACTACTCCAGGAGAAATACACTGAAATGCCCGTGATCATCAATTGCAAGGCATTGCGTTCCAGTGGTATTTCTTGAATATGGTTCTAAATACTTTTTCAAGTTTCAGATAAAGAACTTGCGAGCATCTTATGTGTAAAAATGAGCTCTTAAAAATGTGTGCTGCGAAGAGCTTCCTTATGATTGGTAAAATCAAGAAATCCATCTTCACATCCAGTTCTCCCCTTTCTTCATAGTGACATGGGGAAATGAAATATTCTTTGCTTTTCTGATTTTAAAATGAAAATAATGTGTAACAAGCATCTTCCTGATAAGTAGGAAATAGCTGCTATTCTGATCATGTAGGCTGCAAGGGATGATGGATAAAGTTGTGAATTTCTATGGTATTCTCTGTTGTAAATGTTCTTTCATCCTGAGTGAATCAAAGAATCATGCTTATAAATATGAATCTTCAAGGAAATTGATGGCTTTCTAGTATATATGCCAGATACAAGTAAATATGATGTTAAATCACCATGCTAAAAATACTAAAATACTTGTCAGCTGTCCTTCAATTTTAGTCATAATTACTTAAGCTTTTCTGTTTATTTCTCCCAAAATCCTGATTTTGAGTGTTTACTTCGACTGTGGTATTTATAGTGACATGTAAAGGGCCTCGACATCTCTTATGTGTTACTAAAACACACCCTTTGCTTGATTGGGATCTTTAGGAAGTAAATAAAGTCAGGTTTACCAGTCTATTCCTGCACAGCCTCTCTTAGGGTGTATTTTTTTCCTGTGTGCTGAGAGGTAGTTACAGACAGTAGAGATAGCGTATAAAGATTCAGAAACCAGGAAACTGATCTGTGGCACTAATTGTAGATGTTTCTCACTTGTGCTTCTAAGTTGGGGGTTTTTTTGATACTTTTTTTTAATACTTTTTTTTTGATACTTTTTTTTAATACTTTTTTTTGATACTTTTTTTTTTAATACTTTTTTGATACTTTATTCTTTTCTCCTTGAGAAAGGTTCATTCTTAGTGGGTGGTGTCATGCGATGCTGCTTTGAGCTAAGCAGAGTTGGATGTGTTATCCAGCTAACTTAACCTGCCAGTTAGCCAAACATGCATTTGCTGATTTTTTTATTTTTTTAGGGTTCTTTTTAATCTTAATTATCTAGGTGATTATTTTTTTAAGTTTATTTTATTTGTGGCTTTTGTGAAACTGCCCCTGGTTTAAAATTGAAGTTCTGTGAAAATGCACAGAAACATCTTATTAAATTGTTTGTCACTTTGTGTGTTTTCTGATAAATGGTGTGCTAGCTTAATTTCTGTTCTTCCCACCCCAGTAAAACATGTCTACATTTAAAATGGACTGATTTTAAAACTGCATGAATATACTTATGTTATTTAGTAATGGACAAAAACAATTTATTGTAGTCACTTTCTTTCTCAGGATGTTAGATTGGTACAGGTTAATTCCTCTCATCTTGCCAAAGACTTTTTGGAGAAGAACTTTTTCCCTGCTTTTTCAAATTCCAGTCTAGTGGAATCAAAGGCACTGAGGTGGACGAATTGAATCAAACTAAATTAAACCCCCATCTTCTAGGCTCCTCTGGGAAATGCAGCGTCACCAGTAACTGTTTCAGGATGCCATGCTTTTAGCTGGTCATTTTTTGCTGGTGTTTGCGACTTGTCAAGAAATTTGTACCTCTTATATATGTTATTTGTTGTAAATTATTTCAATAGCTATAGTAACCTCAGCTTGGTATAATTTAGTTTATCATAATTGGAAGCATCTTTACTTTGGAAGGAGAAAAAAAAAAAGCCTTTAATCTTTTAAAGAAATCACTTTGGTATGGATTTGTGTCTGTTCTGCCAAGTAAAGATTGAAGAGTCATCAGTTCCAGTCGGCAAGGTACTTCCAGGTTTTAAACTTTGATTTATAGTTGTTTGTTGTTGATTTGATGGCTGACTTTATAGGCAAGGCACTAAGCAGATCTGTTCTTTGGTTTCTCAGTTTGCAAAATAGAAGCCATGACTTGACACCATCTTTAGAAAGAGCTCTTCCAGAGAGCTCCTTTTCAGTTAACATCTACCTGCTTAACTAGGAGATAGGAAAAAACAAAGATGTAAGAAACAATAAGGAATGAGAATGTGGAAGACCCAACTTAGTGTCGATGTCCTGTTTGCATAATCATTCATGCTAAGTTAAAGCCCATTTTACCCATGATTTCAGTAGTGCAGCCACCGTTTTGGTTGCAGGAGCAGCAGTGGTTTGATACTTAGATTCTTAAGTTTTGAGTTTTTATTTAAATGAGGTGTGTTCAGTGCTAAACAATGATTTTGTTATTTTTCTTCCCCAGCTATTTGATCACTGGCTATGAATTGTGAATTGCTGTTTCTCTGAAACAGTGTAGTACAAGTCAGAATTGAGCTGCAGGTCTTCTGCTCTGACAACAGGCAACATAGTATTTTTGATGTGTAAAGCTGCAGTTAGGAATTGGAACGCTCAGTCTTTTACAGTAAGAAAAGAGCATAGCCCTGGTGTTCCTAAGTATATTTTCTCATTTCTACCCCAGATATTTCACTGTGCTTTTGTAGAGTCTAGCTTGATGACACATGAAATAACTAATACTTGATCAATGGGAGGCTTCTGAAATGGTGTCTTGATAGAGGGTACCTTTTGTTCTACTGGTAATTTTCATACAGCTGTTAAAACCTCTCTGTTGCTGGACTTGGGACCTTTATTTCCCCCTTGGGCATGTAAGTCCTTTTGATTTCCTTAGCTCGAATAACTATTTTTAAGGTAGACTATTTTTTTGTAGCTTCTTGTTGGCTCTGAAGATTTCGACATCCGGGTGTTCAAAGAAGATGAGATTGTGGCAGAAATGTCAGAGACAGAGGTAAATTACTTCTCACTAATATTTGTTATAATTGCTGGCAGAGGCGAAACTGTTGAGTATAGTAAAGCTTCTCTGGTTCAAATTTATTGTGAAGTTAGTTAACTATTTGGCACAGTACCTATTCTGCTAGAACTGTGGAAGTTTAGAGTTTGATAATGTCTTTCATTATGCATAGGTTTGGTGGTTAGGTTTGGTTTTTTTTTTGCTTTGTTTATTTACAAACTTTTCTCCAGGTTGAGAAAAGTAACTGCAGCTTGACTAAAAGTCAAGGTCTTGTGGAACGGTGATTAAGGTTTCTGGATTGTGATTGAAGCTCTTAGTGCCGTCTGAGCAAAAGAATGTCTTCTGCAGGTTTTTCCTCAAATGCATTGACACAATCACAATGAAGTAACTTGCCCCTCTGTGTATCCAGACAGAGCATGGCAGGGTAGAAGAGGGTGCCGACGCAAACAGGGCTGCAGATCCTAAAGGAAAGTATGGGGCAGAAAGAGGAGCAGAGCGATTAGTAAAAGGTGTGGGAGTTGCTTGTTGGCTTAATGACTGAGAGAAGATCCTCACTGTTAAATTTTGGTTGCTTGGAAGGGAGAAAAGTACTATTATCATTGCCTTTAGGAGTTTGCTTATTCTTCTTTTGGCTCTTCTTGGCTCAGGTTAGAGTAATGACTTGTTACAGACCTTTGTCCTTAAAGATCTGAGGTCTCCCTGTTGCTCAAGATGGAACTAAAAAGGCTTATTTATCTATTAAGCCACTTATGAACAGCTATGAAAGACAAATCCTAGGAAAGAAAGCTGTTGCTATAGTTGGAATTAGTAATACATTGTAAAACACATTGGGCCTATAGTACATTCTGCTGTGTGTACAGTAGAGTCATAGTGTGATTTCTAGTTAAAGGGAAGCTAAAGGTCCTTCCCTGTCATGTGTGATTTATTTCCAGATCCACAGTAGAATGGTTTTAAATTCATACCTGCAGAGTCTTAGGGGGCCTGTCAGAGTCCTACTGACCTAATTTAAAAGGACACAGCTGCACCTAAACCTTTCCTTTTAGAACGGTAAATTCAGGGAACAGTGGCTTTGTACACTGTGCTTGTTTTGAAAGGCTTGAATAGTTCGCATTTTCTTTGTTTTAACTTACTCTGGTGAAGCTGAAGCCATAGACTGTTGTGATTATTGAATTTATAAATGGACGGTCAGATATAAAGGGAGTATTGTGAGTTTCTGACTGTTGCTGGGGTCTTCTGTCCTTACTGGGTGCTGAAAATTTAGAGGGTTATGAAGCTTGGGAAAGTCTTTGGAGAAGATGGAGAGAGGGAAGGTAAAGGTTTGGAAACCATGTTTTATAGTAGGAAAATTAAGGAGCATCATGAGTTGAGTTTAATTAAGAAGTTAGTGAAAGATTTAATTTAAAGAAGTGTTCTGTACTATGTTGTACAAAAGACCTGACAGATGTTTGCAATTGTTCCTCCTTACGTTAAAATCTCCAGTCTTAGTGCATGGAAAAACCTGCATTTCCAAGCACTGAGAGTCTTAGTGCAATGAAGAATTGTAAGGTGATGTGATCTTAAGTCGGCCTGCAAGACGCAGACCAAGTTATGACTCTCAGGTCTTTCCCTGGAGCTGTTACTTAGGTAATACTTAGCCTGATGTTCTAATTATATTCCAGGGAAGTCCAGCTGTGCACTTCCATCTCACTAATCTTGCGCAAAGATTTTCTACCAGTGATGTAGGGGGCCTACATGGATGCTGGAGAGGGACTCTTCATTAGTGACTGTAGTGATAGGACAAGGGGTAACAGATTGAAACTTAAACAGGGGAAGTTTAGGTTAGATAGAAGGAGGAAGTTCTTTACTGTGAGGGTGATGAGGGACTGGAATGGGTTGCCCAAGGAAGCTGTGAATGCTCCATCCCTAGCAGTGTTCAAGGCCAGGTTGGACAGAGCCCTGGGTGACATGGTTTAGTGCGAGGTGTCCCTGCCCATGGCAGGGGGGTTGGAACTAGATGATCTTAAGGTCCTTGCCAACCCTAACTATTCTATGATTTTATGTCTCTAGGACTTTCCCATCCCATGTAAAGTTAAACTCTTTGGCATCCTCAGCTCCTGAAGCTTAAGGAGTGTTGTGTGTTTGGAGTAGATTTTCAGTGATGACCACAGAAATCCTATGAGCAGTTGTGTTGCTGCTTGTAGGAGATACTTGGACAAAGTACATAGTTTGAAGACAATTCTGCAAACCTTTGCTGAAGTGTATCTTTATACTGGTAATTCAGCTTGTGTGAGGATATCCTACAGGTCTTTGGTGATTTCAAACTGATTAGTAAAAACAGTTGCGTCAGTACTCAATGATTCCTACAACAGACTTATTTTCCATTAAGTATTGTTTTCCTATGATGGAGAGATTGTATGATCTGTTCTCTGTTACTTTAGTTGTAGACGTTTTCACTCCTGTATCCTCACTCCCTCCTTTCCCTCACAGACTGTTACTGCACTTAGCCCCATGTGTGGCAGTTGGTTCGGCTATGCTCTTTCTAATGGGACAGTCGGGGTTTATGAGAAGGCAGCCCGTTACTGGAGGATTAAGGTTAGTCTGGTGTTGGAATAACATCACTGAAAACTTGAAGGCTGCTGGAAGATTGGTACCTTGTCTCGAGTTGTTCTGATGTTATCCTGACTCCTTTAGATGAATTTTAAATCTTCTGCTGAGCACAGAACTTAATGTAATTTTGGTCTTACCAAATCTAACTATGTTTCTAAATACACGCAAAATTAATACTGTGTCAAGTTTCTTCAGTTCTTTTTGGACTGCTGGTGGTGGCTTAAACAGGCAGGGACACCTTCCACTGGACCAGGTTGCCAGGGAAGTTGTGGCTGCCCCATCTCTGGCAGTGTTCAAGGCCAGCTTGGACAGGGCTTAAAGCAACCTGGTCTAGTGAAAGGTGTTCCTGCCTGTGGCCAGGGCTTGGAACTCGGTGATCTTCCAGGTCTCTTCCAACCCAAACCAGTCTGAGATTAATGTGTTCTTTGTGTTTTCTCCTCAGTCTAAAAACCAAGCGATTAGTATACATGCGTTTGACCTGAACTCTGATGGTGTATCTGAGTTGATCACTGGCTGGTCCAATGGGAAGGTGAGTTTATATAGGGGTGAAATGAAGAGCTGTAAATCTGGAAGCTGTGTTTGAACAAGGCTGTGAAATTATCTGAAGGAGAACAGCCAAAAAATTAAAAAGATTGCTGAAAACAACACTGAAAAACTATTGCAGTAAACCTAGTTTGTCTGGTGAATCCTGTGCCAAGTGCAAGATCAGAGAAAAGCTGCTTCCTCTGCTTAGCTCAGAGTCGATTGCTAAGGTGTGGTAAGTTGTTTCTATGGCATCAAAGATCATATACCACATACTAGAGCTCTTGAGTGTCTCTTCAGCTGTGTCTTGAGGACATGCTAATAATCCTCTGGGGTGTTTCTCAAACACAGGGAAGACAAAGCAGTTATGTAACAGGAGAGCAGCATCAGTCTTGACTGTGCAGGATTAATCAAGCATTATTTAATTTTATGTGAAGGCGTTCTATAGAGCTCAGTCTTAGTCTCTTAATCCTGTTGCTTGGTATTCCCCTTCGCCAGAAATGACTGTTCTAGCTGCCATATCTCTCCTGAACACAGTTTACCAGGATATTTTTCTTTTCTTTTTTTTTTTTTTTTTTGGGTAAAGTTGTGCTTTTTTTCCTTCACACCTCTCATTCTTATTAGCTTGGGAGAGTTTAATTAACTTTGTATCAAGATGGCAGTCTAGAGCCCAGATATGTTGTAATTTATGCTGGATTAGGTTTATAACATTGTTAAAGAGAGAACCTCTCCTTCCTTTACTCCTTTTTCTGTTCTTTTCCACTGGCAGGCTCTGTCCTGCTTGTTGGACTGAAACAGTCCCTAGCTCCTAGAAGGAGTAATGCTGGGTCCTGGGCTTTGGAAGAAGACAGACAACACAGAAGTGAGCCCCCCTCTTTCTTCTTCAGTGGAAGATAATTAAAGGTTGTGTATTGTGTGGTGAATTATTTTTATACACAAAGGGCTGCAGCTGAGAGGAGAGGTTGTAAATACTGCATTAATGTTATTTCTGGTTTAGTCCCATCATTGCTGCATTCATATGTGCATAACCTTGCCAGTGCAGACTTGCAGTCCTCTTCTTTGCTTCCTCTTGTTTGTAATATAGGGAAGCACCTCTGAAGAGCAGTTCCTTCTAGCTGAGTCTGTCTAGAGGTCATGATCAGTAGAGCTGCAAATTCACCTGCTGTTCTGTGAGCAGAGCTGGCTTTTGGTTAACAGCTCAGAGTACGGCATCTCAGCCATATGCCAAAATGGCATCTGTTTTGAAGTTAGCTTTTCTATTCCTGATGTGTCTTGGAACTCTTTTGTTGTTCCAGGTTGATGCACGCAATGACCGAACTGGGGAGGTTATCTTTAAGGACAACTTTGCTTCCTCAATTGCAGGAGTGGTGGAGGGGGATTACAGAATGGATGGGAGCAACCAGTTAATCTGCTGTTCAGTTGATGGTGAAAGTAAGAGCACTGTTCAGGTTATTAATTTAATCCACAATAATATCAGGCACATCGCATTATCTCAAATTAGGTAAATGTTGTTTTGGTTCCATAGACATTTTTGTGTGCCCAGTTCCTTTTACTTTATGTGAAGTTAAGGGAATTTTGAGTTATGCTATCTGCAAACAGGTTTTTGAATATTACCTTCCCTGTGATAATCAGTGTGAGTTTCATTATGATTTAAGAAGCATCAGAATTCATTTGCCTGGTGCAAAAAGTCCCATCCTAATAAGGCAAAGATAACTGCAGTCAACATTATTATAGATAAATATATAGAGTATCTTTTTGCCTATATGTGATAATTCTTTGGTTGCTTTACAGTGGCTAAAGGTGTTTAGAGAGCTCATGAGTTGTGTGTGTTGTTCTATGAACTATTCTAGAATAGTTCTTCTGTGAGGAATTTTAAATGTTAACAGTGCTTTGCTCCCTAGAAAATGCTATCCTGAAACTGGAGAACTGGTGGGTTTATCCCACCATGCATTCAAGAAGTCAAACCTGGTTACTGTGAGTGGGAACAAATATGATCATCGATTATTTGAATAAGTTCAGCCTGAATTTACAGGGATGGCTTCAGGAAAGATACTGGTGTGATTATCTGACAGCTTGGCATCTGTGGCCTGAGACAAGTGGGACTGGCACAGCCCATTTGGAACAAAAGCCCGTCCTTGTTAGATAGCAGAGTGTTTTGCTGCCTGTCTTAATCACAGGCTGTGGGGATTTGTTGCACTTGGTCTTCAGCGTATAAACCTTATTCCCAAGCTTACAGAAGGGGAATATTGTATGACTCTGAAGATACCTTGTCCTAGCAGAGTTGTGTAGGTTAACATCACTGAACATGATCATCCTTTTCTGACGAGTCTGTCATAAACAAACTTGGCACATTGTGGATCCCTTTAGGCTGGAGTGTTTAGGTGTTACTGAATAGTAAAATAGTATTAAATAGTTGTTGGGCTATGCATTCTCATAGTCCTTGTTGTTAGAGTTCTCTTTGGGGCCAGCATCCTTCCACATGAGGTGTTCTTTTGTGTTTTTTTCTTTCTTGTGTTTTAAATGAATGATTCACTCAGAAATAATAAAGCAGGTCCTTTCATTGGAGGACAGTGTGCATGCTGAATGCTTTAATGCTTTTCAGGTTCTCTACAACTTTTTATGGGGCAGCAGCAGTCATATGCAGTCAGGCAGCATACTCTTTGCAGGTATAAGACGCTTGTCTCTCATTTTCATTGTCAGCTGCAATCAAATCACACAACCCTAGAGCAAAATGGAAGCTTCTAGCAAGCTCTTTTGTCTCATCTGCTCAATTCTTCTGTCTCCAGAGGCAGTTGGAAATATTTCCATAGCTCTGCTCCACTGGGATACTTCAAGGCCTTACCCCTTGAAGTATCCCTTGATTTGGGGGAAAAAATACCATGGCTGACACCACCAGCTTACTGACAGTGACTTGAAGTCACTTCCAGACAGCAGCAACTCCTCTGACCAGCTCTAGAAATACAGGTAAACATTTTATTAATTTAGCATAATTGCAAACCTGTCTAAGCACCTGAAAGAATGATTGCAGTGGGAATCCTGTGGCAAAAGGACTGGGCTCTGCGCTTGTCTGGTCAGGCAGCTTAAAGGCAGGTTGGAAATTCATCTTTTACCGAACGCACAGTTCTCTTGTCCTGGCCATCTGGAAAGCAAGAGCCTCTGCGGGTGTACGTCAACGCTCAGGTTTTCAGCTGAAGACCAGACCTAGTGTCTGCTGCTGAGATGGTACAAGGCGGTCTTGTTACAGAAATGAAAGATTTGGGGAAGCTGTGAAAAGCTTTGCTGAAATGTGCTCTTTTGTTTCTGTCCAGTTCGAGGCTATCTGCCAGGAGGTGAGGAGATGAAAGGAAACCTAATGGATACAAGTGCTGAGCAGGATCTGATCCGAGAACTTAGTCAAAAGAAACAAAATCTGCTGCTGGAATTAAGAAATTATGAGGAAAGTGCAAAGGTATACTTAAACAAGGCGTAGGGCCAAAACACATCTTCCTGTTGTTAACAAATCAGTAATCTGGGAAACGATTGTGGGGTGGTCCAAACAAATCAGAGCTGTAACCTGTTGGGATGCAGCAAGCTTGTCTACTGGGGCTTCCTTCTGCATTTGGCTTGCTCCTTGTGCAAATTCAGAACTTGTTTTTTGTATTTTAGTAAGTAACATTTTCCTTGCTCCTTCGTCCTGCCAGAGCAGTTGTGTTTGGAGCTGGATTCTTTCCAGCCCTGTGCTTTGGCTTATGACGGAAAATTGTATTTTTAAATGCATAAGCCAACTCAGGGGGTCAGAGGGACTTGTGTGAGAGAATCAGGTAATTGGGTGATAGCTGGCAGCAGTGCCGGAGTGTGGGAAGCACACTCGTGGTTTGATGGTGAAGGCACAGGAATAAAGAGCTTCAAAAAAGAGTCTGTGGAAAGCACAAACTCATATTTGAATAGTAAAAGACCACCACAGCAAAATCATGGAGTTAATCTTGCACTGAGAATTGAACAGGTGTTAAGTGCTTTCTGAATAAAAGTTTGAGAACAGACCCTGAGCTCCGTTGACAGTAAAACACTTGAAACAGATTGTAGCACAAGTGTCCACAGCTCCATGCCTAATCCAGTTGCTCTGCATAGCTATGTGAAATCTGGGAATTGCTGTAACACAACCTTCTCCTGCAAGAAAAGAGGACTGACTTACGCAAATGTTTCCTCGGTTGCTTGAATGAAAATCTTGACATTCTGATACTGAAGAGTGTATGTTTTGCAACAGGCTGAACTGAACACTAAGAAAATAGATGGGCAGAGAGGTGTGATTCCAGCAAATACCCAACTCCAGACAGCCCTCTTGGTTAATCTGGGCTCTGACAGCCGGTCTGCCCATGTGGAGCTGTGTATTTCCACCACAAATGGTGAGTGGTAACCTGCAGCCATTGACATTTATTTCGTGTAAATTCATGCAAACATTTAGTTATATTTAGCTGATGATTTGCCTGTCTCCCTTTTATTGTCTGTAGTATCCCCTTTGTGGCTGCTTTCCTTTCGCAGAGTTTTGAGTCAAGCTGTGTTGTTTTGATGGGTCTAAGGGGAGAGGAGTTTGGTGGAATTTGATTCTTGTTATGTGTTATTTTCCAAGGCAGTTAACATTTAACTTGGATGAAAGAGTCTTGGTGATCCCTGCAATACTCCTTGTGTTGATTCTAAACATCAACCCTGTGTTAGTGAGGGTATTGCATAAGTGCAGCTGGACCTCAGCTGCCTTTACGTGCAAAACTGGAACTACCCCAACATACGAAATTCATGTAGCACCATGTGTGCTGAGGATGCGGTCAGGTCTAGATGTGATAACACTGGTCACTTGTGTTATTCAGAGGAGGGGTGTAAAGAGTTGACCATGCTTAATTCTGAAAACGGTCATTTGTTGACAGAGGACAGCTTTTAATTTAAGAACTGCTTTTTCTTCCTGTTGCTAAGACACAATCATCCGTGCTGTGCTGATCTTTGCTGAGGGCATATTTGAAGGAGAGAGCCATGTGGTACACCCCAGTCCCCAGAATCTCTCGGGCTGTATTCGTGTTCCACTTACTCCAGCCAAGGATGTTCCTGTGGATTTGCACATCAAAGCCTTTGTGGGTTACAGGAACAGGTGAGTTTTGTATTGTGATCTGTGCTGGTCCAGAGCCAAGTCTGTGATCACAAAACAGCAATGATATGACTTCGTGCTTATCCTGTGTGAAGTGCACCTTTAATTGCCTGATGCCCCACTTCTCTGTGTTACTGGAAGGAGAGCTGGAGTGCTTTCTTAAAAACACTGTTGCACCTCTGATGCTGAGCTCTTTTCCAGAAAAAGTCTAAATGCTCTGGAGTCACTGGGACCTGCCCTACCTGTAGGGGAACAGTGAGTAGTTGTTGAGGGGGATGCCTTATGGGGGTATCTGGAGGGAGTCAGTGGGGCAGAGGCTGTATCCAGGCTGCCTCCTTTTAGTGGCTGCCTGTCCAGGCCCGAGTGGTGGCTTCTCTGGAGGAAGTACTTGAGCAAGCCTGGAGACACAGTGGTGTCTTTCAAGCTACAAAGTAACCCTGAACCCATTTGTTTTCAGAGCAAATGGGAAGTACCATCCATATGCTTGATTTGAAGCCAACACTTTGCCAGTTTTCTGTAGAAATAAAACGACTCTTCATATGCACTTGAAACCAACTTGTCCCTGCTCACATTTGCCAGACCTAGCAGTGCCTTAGGAAGCAGCATCCTTTCTCTGAACAGGGAGGCATGTTTTGACAGCTAGCCAACCACTGCAGAAAGAAGACATGGGACTGAGTTCTTTTTTTACTTTCTCTATCTCTCTTTATTATTTCCTCTAGTAAAAGACTTCACTGAACCTGTAAAAAAAAAATATCCAATCACATTGTAAAATCATAAATGTTTTAGCCTAGAGAGTATATTTCATTGGAAGGATTATGGAAAGTGTAAGCAATGGGGATGAGTTGTTCAACCTCATGATGCGATAAGCCTGGAATTTCCAAGTTCCAGTGTTTTTTTTTCCTGGGAAATGGTAGGCACCTGATTATGTAGCTGAAAGCTGTTGCTGTCAGTAGCCAGCTAAAAGGAATCAGGAACTGTTGAGGTGATGCAACCTATGGAGGTGAATCCTGGTATGTCAGTAACTGTCTCTGTTTTCCCTTTGGATTGATTCCAGCACACAGTACCATGTATTTGAGTTGACAAGACAGCTTCCCCGCTTCTCAATGTACGCCCTGAGCAGCCTGGACTCAACCACAGAGCCCCTGAGCTATGTTAACTGTACTATGAACGAGAGGCCACAAAGGGTGAGTTTCTGCTCTGTTTCCTGTTTTTAACTCCTGGGGAGGTGGAGGGTTTGCTGTTAGCTTGACGTTTCCAATAGCAAAGGAAAAAATTGTGCAGTGAACTGCACTGCTGGCCTTTGGAGTTTGTGTATTACAATTTGTCTCAGTGCTTTTTCTTCCTTCTTTAAAAGATACCTCAATTGAGGCATTCCCTGCTTCAGGAATTCCTACAGGAACTAATGGCCTGAGACCATGAGGCATTTCGGATATTAATCTTGTTTGCTATGTGACAGCTGGTGGAATGCCAGTGCAGGAGCCCTGTAGTGAGCGAGGAATTATGGGAGTGAGCAGAGAGCTGGAAAAGGCAGTACAGTGCCCGGATAATGGCTCAGTTTCACAGCGGATGAGTAGCAGTGCTGTAGCTTCGGTTCTAAAGGATCTGAATTGCAGGAACGCAGTTCTTGAAGCTGGTCATTTCCCTCATAACTGTAGGGCTCTGCCATCTTTACATGACCTTTACTGCATTAAATGCCCAAAGCAAAAACAAGATGAAACTTCTCTTCAAATTCTTGCAGAAGAAGCAAGCCTTGCTTTCCAGCTTTCTCCAGTCTCTAGGCCTGGGCTCATGTTTTGACCTTGGGCCATGGTCTCTGGTTGTTGGATTTGATTTTCTTAGGAATATTCAGCTTTGGAGCAAGGATTCAACTGTTCTCATTCTAAAAATGGATTTAGGAGATGAAATTTAGTAAATGAAGTTTCAAAGGTACCCTGAACAGAAGGCCCTTGTGTACAGGGGTAGCACATGGTTCTCCAGGCTTTCCACACAGATAATGGCTGATGCTCTTCATTATATTTTTGCAAGATTGTAATGTGGCTGAATCAGAGCTTCTTGCTACCAGAGGATGTGGAATTTCAGAGCGTTCCCTTTCAGGTTTGCTTCACTTCCCTTCGTAATGCAGGTCAGCTCTGCATCAAAATCAAGCCTGGTGGAGAGGTGAGTACCTTCACGAACAAGGGGAACACCCATTTAATTATCCTCTAGTGAAACTTAAGGGTGGTGCTGGTAAGAGGCAGTAAAAATGAAGAATGACTGAACAGACAGAGAAATTACTAATGATTTAGAGATGTTTTTGGAAACTTTTGGGTCTATTTACTTTTAGTTGGTAAAATTCCAGGGTCTGTTAATGAAGAAAACTGCTTAGCCTACACATCTGTAGGAAGGTATTTGTTCCCACACAGAGTGGTTTCAGGGAGCCATAATTTGAGGCACAGAGGCTGCTTGTAACTTTTGCACTGGTCTGGTATGCACAGATGCCTCTTTGCCCCAGGCTTGGATAAAAGCTCCTTTCAATTCAGTGTCTCCTTGTCTACTGAAAACCCTTGAGCTTTCTCATGCAGCAGTTTTGCTTCTTGATAGAATGAAGCTGCCTTGAGCCTGGGTTTGAGAGGCAGTCCTGCTGGGCAGTTCTACAGGATACTTTGGCATAGAAGAGTGCTGAAGTGCTTTCTTTCCTTTCTGACAGATTTCCATCAATACTGATGATATTGATCTAGCTGGTGACATTATCCAGTCCATGGCCTCCTTTCTGGCCATTGAAGATTTGCAGGTGGAAGCAGATTTCCCTGCATACTTTGAGGAGCTGCGAAAAGTGTTGGTCAAGGTGAGAAGGTATCAGGCATTTCTAAATTGGCAGCTAAGCAGTCACTTTGAGAGGATCTCTAAACTGCTCTGTCTTCGTGGAAATCAGCCGGCTCTGGCTTGCTGTATATTCTGTGCCAAGGACAGTGGGGCAGCCTCTGTTTTCTGTTTGTTCAGCCCTTGGTCACCACCAGTTGATCGCTTAGAATATGTAAAATGTTTGAGAGACTGAGCTGTGAATTTGAGTCAGGGCATAAGGTGTGTATATCTCAGTCTCATCACCCCATGGTATTGCTCTGGCAGGCAGGGGGGGTTAGGGCAAGCAGAATGGTCCCAGGGATGCTGGTAGGTTAAGTTGGGGTGTTATTTCCTGATACACTGGGCCAAGGTTTAGCTTGAACAATTACCTGTATGCTTGGAGTGCCGGGGGCCCTTTCTGCTGACTGTTTGCATCGGACAGGTGGATGAACACCATGCTGTGAATCAGAGGCTCACTGCCGACATGGCTGAACACTCCAGACTCATCTGCAGCATGCTGCTTCAGGCAGAAGACGCACGATGCCAGGGGGACATGTGAGCAATTGCTGCTTAGTTTTGGGTTTAGAACAGCCAATCTTTGCTTTTCAGGCAGAAAGAGCACAAAACCCCATTTGTGTAATACAAGGGTTGCCTAGTTACAACTCTATGCAAAATTGGTTCCTTTGCTGGTCCCACATGAGCTCCCTTTGAGCCTTGTCTTGTTCTTCAGGTGGAAAACCAGTCTGGGGAAGGCAAAAGGGCAAGGATAGGGGCTTAACATAGAGCCCGTGGGGTCAATCGATCTTGGGATGGTGACATACATTAGAACGAGACGCTGAGGGAGGAAGGCAGTAAAGCTTTCTGTGGTGTGTGAACTTTTGAGAACACAGAGAAAGAAATTTTAGGTGTCAAGTCTTTTTACTCCAGTTTGCTGTGTTATGCAGATGTCCTATCTTTACTGTCAAAAGAGGTCTGAGCTACTGCAGGGCAGTGTTACTTTCACTGGGGAAAGAGGCATCTCCTCTTTGTGTTGCCTTATAAAGTAACTGCAAAACTAAGAATAAAAAATAAGTATAACCAACATGTGTAGACAAGCCTGTTGACTTACAGCTGGCCAACATGTGGGTAACCATGGTAGCCATTGCAACCATGTATTGCTACACCTTCTATATATAGACAAACCAGGAATGACTTTCTTGTCCCCAGAGATGCAAATAATTGGACTGATTTGTTTCCCCTCCAGGAAAAACATGAAGACACGGTACATTGAGTTGTATGATCTTAACAGAGATTTAGTAAGTCAATACAAAATACGTTGCAACAATCACACGGAGCTGTTGAATAACCTGAAGGCTGTGAATCAGGCAATCCAGAGGGCTGGGCATTTACGTGGTAAGTGTGTGTGTGCTTGAAGGGAATGTGGACTCTGTGACCATGGTGAGGCAGAGAAGATGGATTTGGCCACCTGGGTTAGTTAAGTGGCTTCAGGCTTGTTAGCCTGAAAATAAATTAGTAGAAGTAATCTTTCATTCTTTTCAGTCTTAGCCAATTGCCTGTGACAGTCACCTGTGAGTGTCCAGTATCATCTGGGTTCATGATTTTAGAACAGTGCAAAGTGGTTTCCAGCTTTCTGGATGGTATAGAAATTGCTAGTTTTGTTGAACACAATTTTAAAAGCACTTTTTAAAGTAGTGTTTAAGTTCCTAATTTATAATGTTGCTTAATAAAAACAACTATCAAGCAGGGCTGTTTGTCTGTATTACTAGCTCTATAAGTTTTTGGGGAAGGAGGTACGTTTTTGTCTATGGCATTCCCTTTTCAACAAGTCCTTTAAGCTGTCATAAAATAGAGCTACAGACAATTCTTTAAAGAAAGAATTTTATTTATGCATTAGAAACAAGGTGTATGTTTAAAAATATTTGAAAGAATCCCCTAAATTTTGAGACTTGATCAAGTAAGTATTTTTACCAGTTTCACTCACTGAAGCTTTCTTCTTTTACTTTATTTTTCTTTTTTTTTTCTTTACAGTTGGCAAACCTAAAACACAAGTGATCAGTGCTTGTCGGGATGCAATAAGAAGCAACAACTCTCATACACTGTTCAGGATAATGCGGGTGGGAGCAGCCTCTTTGTGAGAAGAGGAGCAGCAGTTGCCTAGAGGCAGCGTTTGCAGGCAGATAACAGACCAGGAACAAGCAGCAGTTAATTCAGTCCCCTACTCTCTAGAGTGAAGTCGTTGCAAAGGTAGCATTGTAGTCAAGTTGTCAGGTGAGATGTTATTACACAGGTCAAAGATTTATGAAGGAAGCGTAAGTTTAAGTGTAGATATGGTATTTACGCAAGACAAAGGTATAACTTCAGAACAGTTGTTTTTCTTACGGTAACTTAAGTATTTTAATATATTTTGTAGTTAAGGCATTGACCTTTTCCATTAAAACGTAGACTGGTTTGACCTCTTTTGTTCTGATTTAGTTGGGAGAGATGCATGTGGTTAAGTTTATTTGCTGGAAAAACCCAAGCATTTCTGGTTTTGCTGCATGGTCTCTACACACTAAGCACTTAAACTCTCTGTGCTGGAGAATCCTGGGTGTTGTTGCAGGGATGCACTGCTTTCTGGGTAAACTAATGCAGTGCACTAGAAGCACCAAAGAGTAACATCTTGCTGGCTTTTAAGCCAGGTCGTTGAAAGCTGTCTGGTTCCACGCAGGTAAGTAGTCTCATATCTGACACTCTCCCTACACATGGATTGCAGGAAGTTTCACTTCCAGCTAGTGTTTCTGTGCTACTGTTAGAAAACAAAGTCCTGCATATACTGAGGTGGGCAAGGGTGCATTTCAGGAACAACAAAACTAAACTACACACCCAAGCTTGGTGCATATTTCCGAAGAGCTGGTAGTACTTAAGGTATTGAAAAATGTCTTGGCTCCTGGCCCAAACCTGTTTATTACTTGTGGGATTTCTTAGAATTGTATTACTACATTACAATAAGGCGCTTAGATTTAAAGCTATTTTAGAACCTTTCCCAAAGTAAATTTCTTCTAGAAGCTAAAAATATCTTTCACTGGGTGGAGGTTGTGCCCCAGTGCTCCTCGTTCCTGCACCATTCATCACATCTGTTGTGTATGGATTGGAGTTTGTGATGTGGGCAGGGAGGAGGCAGTCCTCCTCTGTGAAGTTCTGGGGTAGCTTCTTGGGGCTGTCAGGAATATGTGCATCCTGCAATTGGTCTGTCTCTTACTTGCCACTACCAAATTCAAGCCAGAACCCACCATTTGTTACAGAGCCACCTGCGAGCATGCAAACAGCTGGATGGGGAGTGTAAATCTTGCAGGGTGTTTTAATCCCCCAAGTGGGCCCTTGCCGCTGCTTCAGCCCCTTCAGTATGGAGAGCTGGGCTGCCAAAAGCACAGACTTCTGTCAGTTCAGATCTGCAGCAGGAGTGCATTTGAATCCTTTTAAGAACCTGGTGGTTAGTCAAATCTAGCTCCTTGGTAAAAGCGCGGTGAGCCACCCAGGCTGTTCTAAGCAAGTGAGCTTAAAGACTTGATTATGGAACAGTCTCCTGGCAAAAGTGCTGGGCTTTCTGCCACCTGCTGTACCTGTTCCCACTGTTTCAAACCCTTGTTCTTTGCGTTCAAAATCCTAATGCTTGCTTACTTAAATTTATGTAGTCCATTCGATGATAAGAGAGTGGCTCTGATCTGAAAGCAGCTTTCCCATCAGCCAAAATTTCAGGGCGATGTACCAGGCACTTAGAGTCCCAGCTTTGTTTTGCTCTTGGCAGTGAGGTCAGTCCTTCGGTCACAGTCCAGATCTCTGATAAGACTGATTTCCCGTGGCTAAGTTTGACAACAAATATATTTTACCGTAAAAACAACTTTTATCACTGCCAAATGTAAAATCTACATCCCATAAGATGAAGTGCTGCCAGCTTTGTAGTTGTTGAAATAAAGCAGCCCTTGGCTGGCACGCAGCAGCCAACTGACATAAGGCCAAGGTTGGACAGGACTTTGAGCAACCTGGTCAACTGGAAGGTGTCCCTGCCCATGGCAGGAGGTTGGAACTGGATGAGCTTTAAGGAGCCTTGCAACCCAAACCACTCCATGGTTTTATGATGAGATGAACCTCCAGCAGGAGATGAATGGCAAACAGTCTCCACTGGTAGGATTCACCCCAGGACTAATGCCTAGTCATCCTGTTCTCAGGTGGAACTCACCACAGCAGGTTAAGCTGCTCGTCAAGTACAGAATAACCACTGAAGCCACACTAATAGAGCTGCATGTTCCTAAAAATTCATGGGCAGAGCTGGTTAGATGGCACCACACCTTGGTATATGTGCTGGGGATCAGGTGTAGACCACTGTCCTGTCCTGCTGGGGCACTTCAGTGCCTGCCTGAAACTTCAGTCTGGGCTGGAGTCTTCCTCATATGGCCCCTTTGCTGTCAGGGAAAGGTGCTGCAGGAGTACCTGGAGCAGTGTGTGCTGGAGGCGGATCTGTGGAACAGTGGTTTTCAGTGTCCTAATTCAAGTTCCAGTTTGCAGTTTATAAAACTAAAACAATTGGAACTGACTCTTGACAACAGGTTATCTGATTTTAGTCCTTGTTTCTTCTAGTCCCGTGGACTGCTGCTCATCTTAATTACTACTAAAT
Source organism: Nestor notabilis (assembly GCF_000696875.1). Taxonomy (NCBI): domain Eukaryota; kingdom Metazoa; phylum Chordata; class Aves; order Psittaciformes; family Psittacidae; genus Nestor; species Nestor notabilis. The sequence goes on from NW_009926196.1 coordinate 21,014, forward strand.
ACCTCATGTCACTGAATCACTGAATACCTGACACCAGCACTTCTTTGCTGCATGTTTGTGAACACAGAAACAATTCCTTCAGTCTGGTCTACAACTACACTGTCATATCTCCGTCCATACTGAACTGTTCTGGTCTTCAGCTTCTTGGCAAACTGACAACAACTGAATCTCTAAATTCTTGTTGGGAAGTACTTGAACAACTTCGCACTTCAGTAACTGAAAGCTGTGGTACCCTTCATCAGATGCCAGGCTTTGAAGGTGCAGTCAGCTGGTCAGAAATGTGCATCCTCTTATGACAGATGTCTGCATGAGGCCATCTTGCCTGATTATAAGTTTCTTCTGTCTGTTTCTCATGCTTCATAACTGTTCACTTGCTGTTCTCCATCTTATTTTTCCATGTCATCCTGCTTACTCATTTTGTGGGCATGGATATATTTCGTATTTACGCTCCTTTCCGTAATGTTCAGAGTACTCTGCAAGCAGCTACACCTTATCATAAATAGAGATTTGTACCCAGCAAGAGCGCCTGTAGAGAGGGCTCCCAGTATTTCTGTAATCTAAATGAAGGCCCGTCTTCCTACAGGAGCAAGTGTCATTTGAAATTGCAGCGAATGGAGTCTTTTCCCCTGTACTTGCAGCACCAGCCACGTCTGGGGCTGCCTTTGGCTTTTGGACCTGACAGGAAGGGTGGGAGAGCAGAGACGTGGTGATTCTTTTAAAACCTTTGACTGCTAACTGCAAATTTGGCTTCTTAAATGACTTCATGTAAGTCACTGGAGGCAGAAGGGTGGTTCCTCGTGTGATCATATAGATCCAGGCTTGCTCAAGTAGAGGCTGGTATGCCCTCTAGTGTAGTTTTTATTATTAAAACACACAAAACTTCAGAAAGCACAGCTTCTTCCCAGTCTTCTGGGAGGCCGTTCCAAGACCTACCAAGCACGCTCTCAGGTTCACAATGCAGCAGGTTAAGTAACTTCATTTCATTAATTTACTCCTGACTTTGCCTGGCCAGCTATGCTGTGAATAGCTGTGGTATCTGTCACCTTCGTCCAAAACTACCCTAATTCTGCCTTTTTTTTCCTCTTTGAATCCTCCATTACTTGTCCCTTTCAACTGGAGCAGCTCACACTAAGAACTATGTTCTCCCCAAGAAGAGCTGCTGCCCTGGTAGGTAGCAGAGAGCCTCAGAAACCAATACTTCATAGCCGAAGGTTGTTCCTCTTTTATCTTCATAAAGGCACGCCCAAAGGATGTCCTGCTCTCTGAAGGGTGCAGAGTGCTCAGGGACAGCAGAGTCTCCTGCCCTTACTGCTCCTCTGTTGCCAGGTGTGGTCTTACACTGCTGCGGTGGTCTTTAACACAGGCCTGGGACAGGAGGAGCAGCAGACTAATCCACAGCTACCCTCTCCCAACTCAGGAGAGGCAGGAGAAATTAAACGTGCTTGCTGCAAAGCTGTAGCCTGCACTGCCTGGCTTGGGTGAGCTGAGAGTTCACCTGTGGCTCTTCACTGCCAAAGAGTTACAGGCAAGCCCATGCAGGCTGAGCCAAGCCCCCAGCAGCGTGTTCTGCAGTCTGCTGCCTCCTGCAGCAACCAGCACAGCTCTATAACAGCACCTCTGATGGGCTGGGCACCTCCGCAGTGACTCCAGTACGGTCCTGCGGGCAGTGAATGTGAGGTGGGTGAGAACACTGAAAGTGTGTGCAGGGGGGAGGTACTGCACCAAGACCACTGCCTTTCTTGTGCTGCTTAACCATGGGACCTGAGCATCTGCTGCCTGGAAAGATCTCAGCTTATCCCCAGTGAGAAAAGCCACGTTGGAGACCAGCAAACCCTGGGACAGAACTTGGACAATGCAAGGCTGTGCTGTTGGTGACCCTCATACTGCTCATGGATGACAAAGCAGGAAGAGGCGAGTGACCACCTTTCTGCTACCAGCACCCAGCCCTGTTCTGAGGCTGGAACCACAACCCTTCACACCTGAAGCACAGCACCATCCAGGTACCCACATAAGCACAGTAAGCAGGAACAGCCCTCATCTTTTGTCTATTTAGCTTGTAAATTCTTTGGAGAAAGGGCTGCATCTGGTTCTGGCTGCACAGCATTTAGCATAGTAAAGTCCTGCTCCCTGTTACAGTGCCAGGTCCTTCGCAGTACCAGCAGCGTCACAGCCTCACCATCTTTCTTTCGACTTCATAAAGCTGCACAGCTGGAGAAACCTCATTATTTCCCATGGCAGCTCCTTTGTTTCTGCCTCTACAATGTGAACACAGCTAAACTCCAGAAAACAACTTGGGCCTTTTGTAACAAAACCTGCCCAACCAGTGTTTGAAGCATTTAACTGACTGTCCTGGGTTCAGCTACAGCAGTCATTTTTTCTCCTTCTTAGTAGCTGGTGCAGTGCTGTATTTTTGACTTTCAGCCTGGGAACAATGCTGATAACACCGATGTTTTTAGTTGTTGCTCAGTAATGTTTACGCTGACCAAGGACTTTCTCAGTCTCATGCTCTGCCAGGGAGGAGGGGAAGCTGGGAGGAAGCAGAGACAGGACACCTGACCCAAACTGGCCAAAGGGGTATTCCATACCACAGCACATCACGCCCAGTATAGAAACTCGGGAGAGTTACCCAGAAGGCCCAGATCGCTGCTCAAGTCGGGCTGGGTATCGGTCGGCGGGTGGCGAGTAGTTGCATCCTCTCCCCTTGTTATTCATCTTATCATGTAGCAGCAGTGGTTTGTATTATACCTTAGTTCCTGGAGTGCTGTTATCTCAACCCGTGGGAGTTATATTCCTCCGATCCTCCTCCCCACCCCTCTGGGGGCGGGGGTGAGTGAGCGAGCGGCTGTGTGGTTCCAGGGTGTCAGCTGGGCTTGAACCACGACACAGACCCATTTCTTTTTTTTTTTTTAATAAAATCAGTCATCAGCCTGCAGCAATGTACAGTTGTAATTTTCAGGTTAGATATGCACCACTGTGCTGTTTCTATGAGAGAACAGCTAGAAAGCTGACAGTTGTGTGACACCAATCCCCTCCACGCAGCATTTAAAGCAGTTGTGTGCTGTTAGCAAGGCTAGGTTTCCATTTGTACAGCTGAAGTCACTTGTACCCTACATGGTAGGGTACAGCTTGTGTACAGTCTGATGAAGTCTCATCAGCAAAGTCTGTCTGGGCGTAGAGAGGTCCCAGCTGAACACCTGGATGGAACCCTGCCCCCTGCACTGTGTTCTCTGGTCACACTCTGCACCATTACTCGTAATACACAAAGGAAAAATCCCAAAATCCTGTTCTGTTTGGGTGCTTGTTCAGGCGTGCCAGGCTACGGTGATTGACGTACTTCACAAACTTCATAGTTTCTTTGTCTCTATAAACCAAAGCCAAGCAGTTGTCCTCTGGATTCACTGTCAACAGCTAGGATACATGAAAGCAAGGGAGGAAATGAGCTTCACAACAATGGCTTTGATATCATTCCGAGGAAGAAACAAACAAAACCATTTCAAAGGCTAGTCAGAACAAAGGTCTGGTGTTAGTAAACAAACCATGCCACTATTTTCATCTGAATACCCCTCAACCTGAAGCATTCATTATACAGTAACTTAATATAACTGCTCAGCACTGTCACTGGTGCTGATACTGAATGTGACCCTAGGCAACAGCACTTCCTACAAAAGCATCAACTCTGCTACAGCCTTGTGCCCATCACAGCCTTCCCAAATGCCACCAGGCCCAAGGCTTCAGCTTTATGGTGAACACCAGCCTCTTGAGGCTGAAGCCAGAGGTGATTCAGGCAGGAAGGCTGCAGCACGATACTGAGCACACCCTCAGGGTTATGTTAGTGCTATGACGAAGTGTAATTATGTCTCTCTACCCTAAACAATTTCACCTAATTTGAGGTCCTTACCTCTTCATCTTCACCTTTAGCAATGTAGGAAGTAAAGCCACCGTATTCTGGATCCCAGTCTTAAAACAGAAGAGACAGACTGTTGGGCAGTTGAACACTGTCCAGGCTCCATGTCACCTTCCTTGAGAAGGTGACATGGTTTTTCCACCCCACTCCCCACAGTTACTGCATACAGGATTCCCCACTTCACCCCTTGCCAGTCTGTTTTTTTATTCTGTTCACAAACAACTTCAATCAAATGTAATGGATTTACCTTTTACCACAGATGGGACATTTAAGGTTGCTTGGTTTTCTATTCCTCACCTGTGGAACAGTTTCAGCTTAGCAGATATGCAAAGGATTTCAGTATCATTATCAGCCTATGCCAGGTGGTTTCAGTTGGTGCATTCTGGGCTCAGCTGGTCCAAAATGCTCATGTTTAGATTTTTGTTTTGCCACTATCTAACTAGCAATCAACCTGAAATGCCTAGACACGCCTAGAGTGGCTTTTGAAAACCCTGGGCTTCATGAATTGGAGGTTCAGTTATAATTTTTATGAGAAACAGGCAAAACTGAACACTCTAGTGGGTATTCTGCCCACCTGACCCTTCACCGTGGCCAGAGCCACTGCCCAGTGAGAGGAAAGGCCAGGGATATGCAGCCGTTCCCTCTGCCCAAGCGCCACCTCCTGGCTCCAGCAGGAAGGGTCAAAGCTGATCCCAAGGCTGTAATCCCAGATCTTTGTGTAAGGACTGCTGAAATCACGGTTTATGCAGAAGTGAGGACTAGGATAGTCTACAGAGCCCTTCTAGGTCAGAAAAAGCAGGGAATTCGGAAGTCCTTCCTTTTTGCAAACCTTGTAAGGACAGCCTGACATCTCTTTTGTCCTCTTACCCTCACAGCCACAGAAGAAGAGCAGGTCAAGAGCAAACTCTGTTGCTTGAGTGTCATGGACTAGAGTATAGTGTCCGTGGGTCCAGCGCCTCAGCTCCCCGGCACACACAGGGGTACTGGAGCCTAGGAGAGGGAACAAACAAGCCAGGAAAAACAATGATATGGAACAATAGCTGCCACCTAAAATGAAACCATACATCTCATGTTAACTTCTTTTCTAGAGGTGGATCTTAAGTTATGTACAACACGGAGGAGTTGGGCCAAGACTGACTCTTTGACAGGTCCAAGCTGTGATGTGCTTTTGTTTAACCAGTTCTTCCCTTTTTTGGTTTGTCCTCCCCCTGGATTTACAGTAGAGCTCTGAACCTCAAATGCCAGAAACCTACCTGCTCTGGAAGTGCACTGAAAACACCAGAAGCTTCAGTGACGAAGGATACTGCTCTCAACTCACTCTTCACGAGTCCCAGGAGGTATATTTGAATTGGGGGAAGCTTTTCTCATGGGTCTGGCTAAGTTTTCAATCCATGCACCCCCAAACTATGCTCTCCTCGTATGTGAATTTACGATCACACAGCGGAATGTGGCAGATAAAAGAGGCAAAATGACATGCCTCAAAAACACAAAACCAAAATCTTTGCACGAGGTAAATGTTCTGGTGGGACTTGGCTTTTTTATTCCAGTGTCCACTAGCTTGTATGACTTAGTGCCAGATGAGCATTTTCAAAAATTCTACCCTTAAACTTCAAAGCCACTCTTCTAAATAAACCACACCAAGCCATAAATCAAAAATTAATCTAATCTTTGATAGCAGCGATACCTTATTGCTGACAACCAAGTGGTTATTTGGGCTGTTAATGTTTTCTGAAAGGTTAAATCCTAGTTTTGGGTGTCAGTTTTCTAATTCTGAAATTATCTTTAATTCTGATCTGTTGACTTTTTTCCTTTCCATTTGGCATCTTGTACAAGAATCTGCTTTACTTGAAGCAGGAGTATGCAGATGCAAAATACATGTAACTATTGGCAAAATATTACTGGGCAGTTAATTAACACACCTGTGCCCCACGCCTTGACTCCTATGTAAGTCCGACCTTGAAAACTTAGGTCTGTTCCAAATGGTATCTTCAAGATAGTCATTAATTTAGTCCAAATTCTTTTGTGATGGTCACTGATTTTAGATACTCAATCTGACATGCTGGTGCCTTGTGCCTTGGCTGCAGTGCAAGGTAAAATGCTAGTTCCACGAAAATCATTAGGAATTCTGCTGCAGACACCCTCAACATCAGGATTCTGCTCAAATCCCTTCACAGTGCTACCACTCCACTTACCGTTCTGCATCTTGCTGTCTTGTGCTTCAGGGACACTATCAGGCTGGTTTGGTTGATGGGGTTTGCTATCAGTGTGGTGGTTAGCTTCTTCCTGCTCAGGTTTGGGACTGCTGTGCCCAGTGGTGTCTGTGGCTTTTCCTTCCCCAGCATCTTCATCCTCATCAGAAGGAGCCAGGAAGTGCAGCTTTAGGCCAGTGAAGTTGGAAAGCAGTAAAAACAAGGCCTCGGAGCGTAAGAGCTGCAGGAATTTATCCAGGATGTCAGGGAGGCTGTCTTCCTCTGCTGTCTCATAGAGTCTGAAAGACAGCAGAGGTATCAGCAGATGTATAGCCTTGTTGGAGAACAAGCAAGGACCATGTCCATGGGGCAGCATCAACCAGTGCAGCCTCATGGCAGTTCCTGCTTGGCATAGTCAATAGGTGCAGGACACTGTCATTCCCACCTTTTATTGGCAGGCCCCCGACTACTCCATTGGATGTCTTTATTCTCCAAAGCTTCACACAGTAGTTGGTATTTCTCTTTCTAGGAGAGAAAGGTAGTGCAAAAACTTTAACATTTAGCTCCTAGGTCTCCCTTGCTGTGCTTCAGGCCACCACTGTCTACTCTCAGATAAGGCATTCTAACTGGTTTGAGGCTCCTAAGGAATGCTGAACTGAGGCACATAGCCTGGGTGGGCATCATCTCTTTTTGATGCCAGTGACCAAGAGATATCAAATACTACTTGATTGTCTGCTGGGTGAGAACACAATTTCACTGAGATACAGACGCACTGTAAACTAGAGGTCAATCAGCCTTGTGAAGCAAAGCTTTTCAAGTCAGACAAAAACATTATGGGTCACTTATTTCACACACCGGTCAAGTTCCTCAAGTGCTAAGCTGCAAGACAAAGATACATACTGTGGTCACAAAAGGCTAGAAAGCAGGAAAGATGACATGTCTTTCCATCCTTCTGCTTTGCTTCTTGCAGGAAACAAGAATGTTAAAGCAAAGTGTTTGATGCTGGATGAGTCCCCATGCAGCAGTGTACAGGGAGCCAGAGGGGATCCATGACAGGATCACAGCATGGTGGACGTTGGAAAGCACTGCTGGAGGTCATCCGGTCATCCCCCTTGAGGGAGTGAAACTAGCAGGTGTTTCAGCTGATGGCCATTATGAGCAAGCCTTTTTCCAGCCTGCATGATATATGGTACTTGCCAGCCCTCTGACCAGTTCTGGCAGCCCCCATCAGATTGAACCACTGGGCTCACCTTAAGAAAATCTTTTAGGAGAATTTCTGATCGCTCCTCAAATTCCTCCTGGATTTGAGCTTGGGAATCCATGTCCAAATAAACTAGATTGATCCACTCATACAAGATTTCATGCTGGAAGGGAAATGGATTTGAATGCTGAATTTGCAAAAGTCAAAAAAGGATTGCCCAACACCCCCATAACAGCTATTCCAGGGACATGACAAAGAGAAACGCAGGTAAGCAGATGTAGGCTTGTTACTCACGTCGTAGGGGATGTGTGGGCTCCTGGGCAAGGGAGCTTCGATGTAGCGTGCAGGTCTGACTGCTGATGGGCCGTGAAACCAGCCGCTCACTGACAAGCGGCACTTCTCCTCTGACAGAACTTCGGACACCTGCAACAACATTGAGCAGCATGTTACTGCTTAGACCATACAACATCTAAGGACCAGCTGCAACAGGCTGGTCATCATAGGAGATGGACTCCAGAGAGCCTACTGCACACACAGAAGTGTCAGACAAAGGACAGACCAGGCTGGATTGTTCTTGGCTCACAGAGAAAGGGCTAAAGCAAATTTTGGTGCTCAAGTCGACTGTAGGTTTTCAGACTCCCAGTCCAAGCTTTTTCTCCAAGTTTACAGCAGAATCCATTCCCTTTCTCTGTTATCAAAAGTAACTGTATTTTATTTTTCTATCATTGATTCTGTTGAAGAACCAGCTATCATAGGCTGCAAAAAACAGCTGCCACAGCTTACTCTGAAAACTCATAAAACACTGATGGGCTGCAGCAGTCTGCTTGTCTTTTTCGAACGTGCTGTCACACAACCATAATGAAGGGTATTTGCCCGATATGTCTGGCTGTTTGTACTTCTATGTATCAGATACAAGCAGCCCCTCTGCCCTGGCCTGTGGAAACACTTAATTTTCACATAGTGATGTCCCCCCTTAAATCTTGATTTCATCAAATTGGGCTAAAGTGAACAATTTCACATCCTAGGGTGCTACACCCTAATGGTAACATGGAGAGAGCACCCCATAACTGTTTGAAAGCTACAAACTGTTGTAAATTTTTTAATAGCACATGAAGACTTTGCACTGGGGTTTGTTGTTTTGGTTTTCAGAACATTGCTGATAAAAGAGGAGGAACAAACAGTCTGCTCTGAAAGGTTTTGGCCCTTACTGACTAATGTTAGAGAGCTGTAGTGGCCTTTTCCTTGCATGACTTAGAGGTGTTATAGGTTATTTGGAATGGATACTGAATCCTAAATCACTTGGGAAATGGAAACCAGAACAATGCCTGGCATTAGAAGCTCATGGACCTGCTCCGTCCAGCGAACACCCACAGCTTTATTTGCTGTCTCTGGGAGAAACATACACAATAGAAGCTGAAGATCTATTAGGAAGTACTGACTAAATGTTCTTTGCCTGATGTCTGAGAAGGATTTAAGGCTGGTGTGCACTGTGAAGACTTCCTACTAGTCTGAACCTTACAGGGTCCTCAAGGATAATTTGCAGGCTCTACACTTTACTGACAAAAGGGTCAAGGAAATGATTTGGTGGTTCAGCAAATACCCTGGACAGTGAGGCTCACATCTAGGAGGCTGTGATTCACAGCACTCCCAGTTAAGCTTAATGCTTATTTAGAAAATAAGATTATGATTATTTAAGCTGAGTTTATTGCTTGCGCTAAAAGTATCAGAGACAGTACACAGGACCAGAGTGTCAATGTGTGGGACTAACTTTAGGTTAGCGGTCTCAAGGTTAAGTGGAATATGGATTTTTATAACGATATTAAATCACTACCTGAAAACAATTACAGCAGTGACCAAGTAGATGTTTCTGTTAATTAACTGTAAGATGTAAAGGACAAAAATAAACCCCTAACCAGACTAGGTGAGGATGTGCCCAACCTAGAGATCACTGATCTTCCTCATCTCCAACCTTCTGCTCTGTCTGTTACAGTCCATGGTCATCTCAAGAGTTTCAGATTTCAATCAGGTGTTTGTATCATGCAGTTCCACAGACTGTTCATCCTGTTCCCAGGCATCTTCCTGATGTGCCACAAAGTACCACTTAAGTATATTAGTATTTCTAGTGCAGGGTACTGCACTACATCAGCGTTACTGAAGGGCTAAAGCCCTGCATAGTGCCCTATGATCAAGGTGATGTGCTGAGGACCTCTTCTGGAACAAAGTCAAGGTAGCTGCATGAAAAAGGTGAACTAGTTTAAAACTATCAGACAAACAAAAATCTCTCATCACCCCAGCCAGATCCATGGCAGTAGCTTGCCAGGAGAGCAACACAAAACAGAAATGGAATTTTTCTTTCCCTGGGATGATGAAGTTAGACTGATGGTTTAAAGTTGGCTTTGTCAGTTCTTGTCCTCCTTAAAGTCCCTCGTAAGAAGCCCTGCCTTTAACACAGAGCACTTTGCATGAGTAACCCCTCTACCCCACACTTCTCCCTTTTCCTTCTCCCTCCCCATCAGGACTGTCATAACAAACAGTGAATAACCACAACAATGAGAATCTGAAAATGAACAAGAGACAACTCCTTGCCTGGTGGAAAGAGACTGGAGACACTTCAAAGAAAACCAGCATGTTCCATGAAGGTACCAATGACCTGACAATTTGCTGGGGTTGAAAGTGTTCTGAGGAAGAAGAAAACACACTCTGGTTAAGATATGAACAGGGACTCTCTAGAAACTGCTGTTTCTATCTGACTTCATGACATTGTGACTGGTGAGACACCTGGGTTTAAGGGATGGAGCTGAGAGCAAGGGCTTGGTGAAGAATCAGAGGACTCCTGGTGCTGGAAACGGAAGTTATCACCACCAGTTTAGCATTCCAAGCATAGTTACTGGCACCGCTTCCATCCTGCCTCTGCTCTTGGCTCTTGCCAATGGAAAAAAGGACGTTTCTTTGTCTGCTGGGGTAATGGGTTTAAACAGGGGAAGTTCAAGTTAGATAGAAGGAAGAAATTCTTTACTGTTAGGGTGGTGAGGCACTCACACAGGTTGCGCAAGGAAGTGGTAAATGCTCCATCCCTGGCAGTGTTCAAGACCAGATTGGACAGAGTCTTGGGTCTAGTGTGAAGTGTCCCTGCCCATGGCAGGGGGTTGTAACTAGATGATCCAAAGGTCCTTTCCAACCCAAACCATTGTTATGATACAGCCCATCCCTAAAACTCTCTCCCCTCTACTCTTTGAGGAGAGTTGCTGCAAGGGGTGCATAAACTTCATCTTTTTCAGCCACCCACAGCAGAGCTCAGGCTCTCACCATCTGTGCTGTACAGGTCCAGCGTTCCCCCGTCCCTTTTGTCCCAGGGTGGGACGAGGTACAGGATGAAAGCAATTCTCCGACCTTCCAACTCATCGTCATGGCACAGCAAGACATCTGCAATTACACAAGTTTTGCTGCTGCAGCATCTTTCTAGTACATGCATGATTCATTCTCATGACTGCTTCCCAGCTTTGTCCCACAAGGATACAACAAGAAAAAACATGCCTGTTCCAAGAACTGCATTTTCACTCGTCAGCATCAACAGCCCAAGATTTGCAAGATTAACTTCCCTGCGACCGTACTGCAACTGGCAGATTAGCCCACCCTGAAGGTAGAGGCAGTTATAACTCATCCCCTGCCTCTCCCTGGCTGTCCCTCAGCACAGTGGACAGACTCCTCACTTAAGCAGTGATCCAAGCTCTGACTCCTAAACACCAAACTGCACTTTGAGAAGGTTTGTGGCTGGACTAAAGGGAAGGGGAACCCTAGGAACAAAAAAACCTGGGCCAACAACTGGTTGTGCAGAAGACTCTTCAAAAGTAGAGCCGACAGCAGTAACCGTTTTCTCCTTCCTCCAGGGATTTTTCATGATTAAAAGGGTAGGCAGAGTTGTAACCTGGACTCATGAGGGTGGTGTTTTAGCATCAGACTTCACAAACTCAGCTGTAGAACTTGAAAGCTGAACACATCACCCTTTTGCATGACAGCATGCCTGCAAGCATGGGCTGAGCAGCTCTGCTAAGGTGGGAACTTGCACTGGCACTGAGCCCAGTTAAAGTCATCAGCAGTGGAACTATGCCAGCAGTTTTTCCATAATTTGTACTTCTATTTTCTAAGACTTTGTTTTGCTGCTAGAAACTCTGAAACTAGAAAGAGTTTGGGGTGGGTCATGAAATTAGTATTCTATAGACATTTCTTTTCGTACACCTCCCCCGCCCCCGCCAAGTTTTAGGGAAAGGACTCCTTATAGACTGACCAGTATATTCATATTTAGCACAGGAGATGTCAATAGTTGGCTCCAGCTCTATCTGGGTCACGGCAGAAAGCCATGGTCGGAATTCTTCACACAGAGCATGCCTGAGATGACAAGCACAAGGTGTTACAAACCGTATCAGCATAGCCTAAACTAATTTATCATGTCTATTCTGCCTGTTTCAGCAGTTAAAGGTGCTGTTGCCTCCAGTGACTGTGTTCCTGTCAAACTACGCAGGAGCTGGTCAGGAAAACAGCCCTGTGTTCACAGCGTTGCTGTCAATTGGAAGGGGAACCAGCAAGCATTTTGACAGCAACAGGTACATGAGGGCTTAATCAGCTGCACTACACAAAGAACAACAGTTAACTGACTTCAGTGCCAGGATTCAGCTCTACAGGGCCAGTTCCTGGCCTGACCATGATGCCTGGCCCACCTGTGGCCCCAGAATTCCCCAGGAAGCCAGCACCTATGTTGGGGCAATCCCAAGCACAACTACAGGTTGGGCAGAGACTGGATGGAGCACCCCTGAGCAGAAGGACTTGAGAGTGTTAATTAATGAGAAGCTCCCCAAGACCCACTTGCAGCCCAGAATCTCCCCCATGTGCTGGGCTGCATCCCAGAGCGTGAGCAGCAGGTCAAGGGAGGGGATTCTCCCTGTCTGCCCCATTCTGGGGAGACCCCCCCCTGCAGTCCTGCCTTCAGCTCTGGGGCAACAACACAAGAGGGAAGTGGAGCTGTTGGAGTGAGTCCACAGGAGGCCACGGGGATGCTGCAAGGGCTGGAGCAGCTCTGCTTGGAGCCAGGCTGAGAGAGCTGAGCTGGTTCAGCCTGGAGAGAAGGCTCCTTAAGGGGAGAGCTTAGAGCAGCTCCAGTGCCTAAAGGGGCTACAGGAAACCTGGAGAGGGGCTTTGGACAAGGGCCTGTAGGGACAGGACAA
>NW_009926196.1:33801-34003 GCF_000696875.1 Nestor notabilis
GAACCAACGCTTTACCTCAGCGCCGCGACGTGCGGCTCCGACCTTCCCCCCAGCTCCTCGGACTGCAGCGGCCCATGGAAGAGAAGAAGGGACGGGGGTTAGCGCTGCCCGGCTCAGCCCTGCCCGGCTCGGCCCGTCCCGGGGCCCACCTGCTGCAGTGAGAGGAGATCGTTGCGCCGCCCATGGAAGCCGAGGCCTAGCA
>NW_009926197.1:0-12334 GCF_000696875.1 Nestor notabilis
AAACCTGCAAACATTTTCATTTTTATTGATTATCATAACTGGTAAGTTTTACATTTATCCAAATAAACCTGATAGTCACAAAGCTGCTCAGTATTTTGAAAACACCTACCTAAGGGTAAGTAAGTTTGTTATTTTTGACTGCTGGGGTGAATTCACCTTTGCAATATAAGATACTGTGAATTTACTGATTCAAAATTCTCAGAGGCTGAAAATGTATTTCTTTCATCCACAAAGTTCACTGTTGTTTTGAAGTTATCTATTACTTATAAACAACTAATAAGAAGATGTTCTGTTCCATTAGCAATTTTCTACTAGGCTTGTAAATAATGATGATGTTACTCAGTCACTCTGTGACTGAGTCAATATGTGGTCTCCAGATTTAACTGTTCTTGAGGCAGATTTTTTCTCCTTGTTCTTGCAGATCCTGAACTCTTTAAGTCATCAGTAACAGAGCTGGACTTTGCTTTTGACCATTCTGGAGGCATCAGCTATTCTGTCTCCCATTTCAAAATGAACTGGGAGGAAGCACAGAAAAACTGCAATAGCAATGCCTCAGAACTTGCCAGCATTTTAGACCCATTTAGCCAGGCACTGTTGTTCTTATTTGCACAGGAATATGGAGAGCCTCTGTGGATTGGTCTTAACAGCAACGCGGTAAGTACACATACAGTACACACAGGTAGTCAAGCTAACACTGTACCTGATCTTCATGCTCTCATGTATTTAACCTAGAGTAATTTCTGCCAGTGTAGTGCTGAAAACAGCATGTTACATCAGTACATGTACTGTTTATGGCGGAGTTCTTCAAATAAGACAGAGTGGAGATTTTAATAAACTAACTATTACATGCTTTAGCACATGGAAATGTTCCCACAAACCAGTATATAACAGTGTTGTGTGTTGTTTGGAGCCATTTAAAGGATCTTAAGTATAAATAATAAAATCTCCCATATTTTGAGTTTATTTTAATCTAAAAGATATTCCAGGAACAACAGGCATGCTGCCCTCCTGCCATGTGTGAGTACCTCAGTGATCAGTGACATGGTATCTCAGGTTGCACATCTGAGATCTGCAAAGGAATGTTTCTTATGCGTGTTTATGCTAACACATTCTACTAGAGTAGTCTTATTTACGGTAGCAGTAGGAAAACAGTTGTGGATGGAAACAGGGGTAAAAAATAGTAAAAATTAGTTAAAGAAGTCTGGAAACTATATGATATGGTACATTTTGACCAATGGATATAGTTTTTCATTTGAAAATGCAATTGGTGTAATTGCTCCCATTAAGAAGTTAGGATATTATGGAAAACAAAAAATCCATTCTGTTCATGTGATGTCTACATCAGTTCTATGACAGGGAAAGGTGAACATTTGGATGGTAGGTGTGTTTTGACATGCTACATTCGCCCCCATGAATCACCGTTATGATAACTACAACACAAGCGATGGCAATCGGTGCTGCTTATTAAAGAACACTCCCACTCACACTCCCATTTTCCATCCAGACCTTTGCGTGGCCATACCAACATGACATCTTACCTGACTCTGTTTTATGTCTTCTCTCTATTGCCCTTTCTTTTTGCCCTTCCATTTCCCAGTGTTTGAAAAATGCTCTGAATTAATGTTGGATACTTTCTGGAGAACAGTAAAAAAAAAATCATCCTGCATCCACATTTGTGGATAATAGACACTGTACATTTTGTTGCAGTTAGTTAGTATTTATAAGCACAAAAAGGGGGCACTAGTAAGCATATGATTCCACACTGGCTACAGGAGAGTCCTTTTGAGGATCCTATGTAGTATCTATGTTACTGTCAGCAACCTTGACATTATCACATAGATTTTGCTTCCAGACCAATGGCAAGTATCAATGGATTGACAGATGGAGATTAGCTTACAGCAAGTGGTCCAGCGGGGAACCCAAACAGACATTAGCATGTGTCTACCTAGACACTGATGGCACCTGGAAGACAGCTTCTTGCAAGAAAAAACTCTTTTCTGTCTGCAAAAAATCAGATGGTAAGCAATTGTATATAAGCATTTTAAGTAGAGGATGTGTAGATTTATCAACTGTGCTAAATATCAGAAGCCACTAGAAAAATACTTGGTTTAGACACTAGTATACAGGAAGACATGAGTAGCTACTAACTAGCTCTACATATTGACATGAATTCATCCAAGAAATAAATCAGTTCATAACAATAATTACCAAAAGCCCAAGAAACAAAGGACTGAATACTCATTAATTTCTTAATTATTCATTCTTATAGGAAAAGTCATTCACCTGCTATAAGATCTGGTTTGATTAGGCATCATATGAAATTCTGTATCCAGTTTGGGACACCAAAGTTTGATAAGGGCTATCAGTCAGCTAGGGTTTTCAGACGACCAGGAAACAAGAATTTAAAGGTAATATTATAATTGGTGTTGGACAAAAAAGTAAGAAGCAAAAGACAAAGAGGATTCAGATTATGAATTTTTAATACTAAAAATGAGCCCTAACAAATGGAATTATATTTTTCCCTATGTCTGCTATGAATTGAAAAGGAGTATCAGACAAATATGTTAAGCAAAACCTTCTAAATTTATCAGTACGGAAGAACTTTGGATAGGTCAGGGAATCTCCCTCACTACAGCTGGCTAAGAATAGACAAGATGAACATCTGTTAGAAATTATATAATTATATATCAACTTCATGTCACCTGTGAGCACAAGGATGAAGTAAATAACCCCTTGAGGAGCTTTCTAAGCATGACCTCCTATGATTTCTACGGAAATAAGGATAAATATGCTTTAACAATTTAGCTATATTCTTGTTTTTCTCAACATTATGGAAGACCTTGAATAGTTAGAAAACTTGAAATTGCATGCCAAAATACATTCTAAGATGATGTAAATTGACAAAAATCCTCAGATTTGATATATAATGTCTCTTTCCACCTTAATGTTCTGGAAATCTAATTTTAGTGCTGAATGTTCCTTAGTAGGGAAAAAAAATTGACTGTAGAAGACTCACAGGAAGAAAATGTAATTTGGCAGAACATTCAATTTTCATTCCATCTGTATTTATCTCCTCATCCAAAATCTTCCTATTATATCAATCACTATGGAATATATTCAGGAAGCAGTTAAAAAAAAAAATCCTGCAAGCCACGTTTAGTCATATCAACACTTTCATTCACAATCACAGATTCTGCTATGAGTTTTTGATCCTGTCAAAAAATCTTCTGAAGCATCAGAAGACATTTTAAAAACAGCAGTTTTAACTAATCAAGCAGATATTTATGCCAGAAAACCAGCTAGATATTTTGTTAACTAGAATAATTACAAAAATCATAATTAGAGGAAATCTATACTTCATATATACTAATGTACCTTCCCAAACACCTTAACAAATAGCTATAAAGCAAAATATGCTCTGAAAACCAAAATCAAAGCCATACTGAAACTCTCTTTAGAACATGCTTCATTTTGTTTATGATGACAAACCTAATATTGTCTGTTCAGTTTTGTCTTACTAGTATAATAGGATAAAGAAGTTTTATAAAATAACTGGATTCCAACTACCTGATCTCTCATCAGTAATGGCCCCTTCTGAGCCCCCGCAACTTCCTGGAAAATGCCCTGAATCAAAAGGACACAAATCTTGGATACCTTTCCATGGTCACTGCTATTACTTTGAGGCCTCCAGGAAAAGAAGCTGGTCTCAAGCTCATCAGGAATGTGCCCGACTAGGTGAGTGGGGTTTTTTTTTTTTAGAAAGATTGAAGGTGTAACTTAAACACATAAAAGAATGGATGATATTGGTAAGCAAATCTTAAATTACTTTAAAACTTCAAACTTCATGTTTTTAGCTTGCTTTTCTGAGCATGTTTTTTCACAATAAAAGTATCTCAAATACTAGGTGAAATATGAAAATCCCAAAAATATTATTCCCACTAGTTTTATAGACATCAGTAATTAGGTAGGGAGATAAACAGTTTTACAGTCCCCAGGAAGACACAGACTTCAGAATAAGCATTTTCTTTTTCTTCCCCAAACAAGAGGGAATCCCCACACAATGTAAAATAGGAGAAACAAGCTCATAGGAAAGTTGCCTTTTTTAGTTCCAGGCCACAGTTTATTAAATGGATCACAGTGGGTGGACAACAAACGAGATGGAGGAGTCATTCAGTTCTCATGAACCAGTAAAACACCCCCAGTCCTGCAGCTTTCTGCACTGGAACAGCCCCCATTGCTGTCTGTGAGCTGGAGAGAAGAGCCGTATGTGGATCAGGGGGGAGAAAAAGACACTTTACTCCACATTTCTGATTTCTCCTGACTGTTCAGTGATAAATGCCATGATGCAGCATATATTTCAGAATTGCGTGTTTTCATACACATAGGGAAGTGCCGTAAGAAATTGTTGTATTCTCTCTTACGATTAAAAGTAT
This sequence comes from Nestor notabilis, assembly GCF_000696875.1. NCBI lineage: Eukaryota > Metazoa > Chordata > Aves > Psittaciformes > Psittacidae > Nestor > Nestor notabilis. Next base: position 4,434 of record NW_009926197.1, read on the forward strand.
CACTCAGACATATAGTGATAATGTGTAGGATGTTTTCTCATGTGTATGAAAACACAAACCTATGATTGAGTAAACAGAAAAAGTAACTTGGCAAGATATTTTACTTTATAGCTGTGTGACAACAGAATTCCTGAAATGGTTCTATAGAAAGATAAATTACTACAGAATGTAAATATCACACTAATAACCAGAATGAAAAGTCACAGTTAGGAGACTGGTCTAATTCTACCCTTTTGCCTACATGTTACCCACCGGCCAGGCCGGGAAGGTGGTCATTTCCTTAAGGCCCCAACACAGCTGTGTGTATTTCTAATGCATAATGTGTGTAATTTGCAACGTGTAAGGGCTCCTTACACATCCTATCTACCCTTGCAGTACATAACATCAGGCACTGCCAAAATGCTGCATAGCCACTGGGGGGTGATACAGCTGTAGTGGCAACATGCTTGGTACTGACTACATCATATGTACCACTTTCAGTCTACTTGCACCACATTCTGGGTTGTCGTTGGGCTTGTCCAAATGGTATTGCAGGACATCAATTTTTCTTCTCCAAAATACCAAAGGCTAAACAAAATCCATGTTTTTGTGGATCCACTTGCATCCATACAGCTCACAGTCATGCTCAAAATACAATGCAGTGATACAATAACCATGAGACTAGTGAATATCACATGCAAGAATTACTCTTTTACATCTTTTTGCATATATTTTATGTGTTTATTGACTTAAGCTGTGAGAAAATGCAACATTGTTATCAATATTTTTTCAGCTGCTAATTTGGTATCAGTGCAAGACTATACTGAAGTAAACTTTCTGGCGGACACCATTAAGATACTCCATGGAAAATCACCAAACTTTTGGATAGGACTAAAGAAAAATGACCGAGGTAATATCTTAGATATTTGATTATACATTACCTTATCATACAAAACAATGATATGTTATATTAAAAAGAAATCAACTTTATATACTTGAAAAATACACACATACAAAAACTACACAAAGTTTATTTCAAAGCATGTTTACATATGCTTAGAAATGTACCTGAAACATTTAACAACCTGTTGGTGTTATCAATTTTTGTCTTCCTCATCACAAGTTATTCTATCTGTCTAACCCCTTGTATTTTATACATATATGCTCATTTTAAATATTAGAACAGTGGGTATGGACAGACAAATCTGCAATGGATTTTGTCAACTGGCAAATGGGAGAACCTTCAAACAAAAGGCAGGAAGACTGTGGAGAAATGTATGCATTGTCTGGCTTCTGGAACACCAACATCTGTTCTTTCAAAAAAGGATATATTTGTAAAAAACCAAAAAGTAAGTAATACCTCTAATACATTATGTTAAATAAGGCCTGATAATGTATTTTCACTGTATAATGTAAAAATGTGTGCAAAACCTACAGACACTAATAGCAGGATTCACCTGCCTAAATAATGACAAGCCCCACATGGCTCCTGGCTGCCTCTCAGAAGACTGCCACTGTCAGAAGACTGCCTGTCCCCTAAGTCCTGTAAAATTACCATCAGTCCCATGCAGCCATGATGATTACTTTAGACCCCTATGTTTAGCTAAAAGAATGGTCAAAGACCACTCATTTTTAATAAAAACTCAGTTTTCAGTAGACTTTTCCCTCAAATATCACACAGACTAAGCTCAAAAGCAACATTTTGTTTGATTTCAGCTGAATATATTATAAAAAAAGCTGTATCTTGTTCTGATGAATGCAATGAACACTCTGTCCTGTAGAAATGTTGGAACTGGTGATTCCTTTCATTACTGTCCTCCGAGTTGATGTATCAGACATAAAGGAATAAGATAGCATACATTCTTTTGGCACTTTTTATCTACACTATGATAGAAGCATATGTAATAAAACGCTGGTACTATCCTGACCACAAAATGTTAATCTGCAAGAAAATGCATGCGTTCGATTACCAACCAAGATTAACTGAAAGTGGTCCAAAGCATGAACATTTTGTTTGGTTAAACTTTGTATTGCTGTTCACCTTTCCCTTACCTGCTAAGTTTAGGAAGTGCAATTACCACAGGGAACACATCCACACAGAATGGTTGTCTCTTGACAGAAGGGGCTAAACTCATAGAAGATCCTTTTCAGCTCAAGTAAAATGCTCATGATACATCTCTGACACTCAAGACGTCCATTCAAGAAATGTTTCATGTTTCAGAAAGCACCTTAAAAGGATTAAGGATCCTGCAGACAGTTTCTCAGAAATGGAAATATTTGAAAACACTTTTAGAAAGAACAGAATTGTGACTCTTAGTTTCCTGTCTTGTATGGTACCTCAACTGAGGAGGTCAGATGTCCTTGGAATGAAAGAGCCAATCACCCTATTAGAGGTTTACACACACTTAGCTCCACATCCCTGGGAAAGCAATTGTCACCAGTAAGTGGATTTAGGGGGAACTGTCAAGAGCATCTGGACTTAGGAAGTTTAAATTGCTTTTTTTTTTTTTTTATTTTTATTAAAGCATTAAGAATAAACATTTTCTTTTCCTTCCAAAAGCTCCTGAAAACACAGGGATGTCAAGAGAAGATATAGGTAAGCATACTTCCTTTTAAGTTGAATTATAAGGAAATGCTCAAATACAACAAGAATATAAGTGCATAATTTCTAGGCATTAATTTTGAGAGTATTTAAAACAAAAATTTAAAAATAAGAAGTCTATAAACTTAATCTGTATCTAGATGTAGGAAATATAGGTTATTCTGAAGTAAATCTGGTTTTGACCAGACTTAATTTTTTTTTTGTTTGCTTGAATAGTTAAAAAAGCCCATGAAATAAGTGTTGAACAGAAAATCTACATGCATATTGCATTTGTCTGATTTCTGGTTAGAGCAATCTCATTTGTTACTGGATTCTGAAATCTCTTAAAACTGAAGGTGTTGATTTCATTTTATCTGCTTACAGAAGGGAAAATGGAGACAGTACTTCCCACTGGCATCATCTGGCTATTCATTCTTCTAGCCCTTTCAATAGTTGGAGCTGGAATTATTATTTGTCTCTACTTGAGGAGGAAAAGACAAAATCTGCTACAAAGTTCAACTAGAATGAGTGGACTAGAAGCAATTGTGGATATCCAAGAAAAAGATGCACATACCAACATGTAGAGTGACAAAATGCCTATATGTTCCAAGTAACAAAAATCTTACATCAGTTTTGCATTTTCCTACCCAAATATAGTCTCCTCCCTTCACAAAGAGTTAGTGGATTCTTATAAATACATACATATACTCCCTCCAAAATCCCCTCCAAAGGAATTCCTTTTGTTTAGTTTGGGGTGTACGCATATTTTCACATAAATGAGCATGGCTGAAAAGCTGGCTCCAGAGGCATTACAGAGAAACTCTGACAGAAATTCACTGTGTGAAATTATTTTATTTAACTGAATGTAGAAATTCTCCTTTTTGAACACAATCGAAATCATGATACTCAGTTCTTTAAACCATTTTTTTCCTGCTGTATTACTTCAATGTTATCTAGGCTATGATCAGGAACACTGTTCATGTCAGATTTTCAGCTTCACAGTTTACAATACTGTATTTTCATTCATTTAAAACCTGTTACAATGCCTCCATCTCTGAGTGACAAAAAGATGATACCATGCTAAAGATCTCTTTTAAAGAGAAAAGAGTACCTGGAATAAGTGGAGTACGTTCCTGCACCAGGACATCTGTGTCTATGCTGGAGCAGTTTGAGAACACACTTGTGTTACCTCTATTATTTACCTTTTTTTCCAGATATCCAGTAAACAATAAAGCCTCCTAAGTAGAAATGCTATTGATAGCTACTTAGAATGGAAGTAATCCCTTCCTTTAGGAATACCGACTTCAGCTGTTTTATCAAGGGTTATTTTAAAATATGGGGCACGCCTGCCAACATGTTTCCTCCTGAGCTTTCAATTTTCACTCCTGCACTCCTTTACTGGATGGACACACCTTTGGATAAGTTTGTGAGGTTGTTTCATCAATCACAGATACGGAAAGCTGTCTAAACATTGTATGGCTCTTGCCTTTCTGGTACGTCTGTATTACATTACTTAACCAAGACACCTGCTGAAAAAATAAATAAACAAAAAAACCCCTATAGGTTATTTAAAAAAGAGTTAAAATTAAGTAAACCAAAAGTAAATTTTACAATTAATGTCCTTTGAACACTTTTTAAACCTCAGAGATAAAAGCTCTGACATAAAAAGAAATTCCGTACATTACTATAATAAGCCCTCTAATACCAACTCCTGTGATAAAGAAACACTCACTGCTATTTTCAGGAAGAAACAGGAAATAGCTGAGAGAACTTTGCAGAAAACTCTGCAAATGAGAAAAACACCACCTGCTTCCCATGGAGATGACTAGAGATAAAACTGTTTCCTGCTATGTGCTACAGTATCTGGGAATATATAGTTATGCTTGCCTTTTGGACAAGTAAATATTGAAAGTGCTTTTCCTGTTCTACGCTTACAAACAGTATAGGCTGCTGGATCCTGCCTTGCTTAGTGAATCTGATAAACTAAAATTACCTTCGACAAAGAAAAAAGGAAACATACAACAGAAGAGATTAATTTTGTTTACCTGTAAGTTAACTGTAAAAACTGGGAGCTCATAACAGAAGTATTCTTGTGACTAACTTAAAGCCTCTAGCCTCCAGAGGAGCCTACCCAGGGAAAGCATGGCTGGTATCAACACCATTCAGGAAGCATGGAGAACTCAATAGTCAGGCTACTCTGCCTGCTAGCTATCTGTGTTATCATATGAAAATCTTTTGATATATATACTTTTTAATGTAAAGACATTTAGTAGCTAGACTGAACATCATGCCTGAACAAGAAATGGACAGGATCACATGCTAGGCCTAAGGTATGCTGCTCATCATGCTGCAAGATACTGAGACACCGCAAAGGTCAATCCAAAGTGCCTCTTACAGAATGACAGAGAGTGTTGTGGTAAGAACAGCAGTGAAAATAGGCCAGGACAGAGTGAGCCAGGGCAGTGGTACTTGTAGCTGTGGAAAGGGTGAGAGGAGGGCTACAGCCCTGACCAGACCTGCTCACATCAGGCAGGCACTGCAATTGTTACCCACTGCTTGCAGTACAGAACCGTATTGCCATAGCAAGAATGGGTCATTCAATCAACTGAGTCTCAAACAACTGAACCACCACAGGGGCAGAGACCAATGTGTCTGAACCCTCTGATGCCTCTGTATTTGTCTTTTGGAGTTGATACTGGATATAACTAAGACATTGGCCACACACCTCATGCACTGTTCAGACACAGAAGAGGGCTGGGTTGCACTTGGGTAATCTGCACTGGGCAGAGGAGACTCCTACCCCTTTCAGTGCTCAATGCTTAATCCCAAACCCCAGTATCTCTGCACAGGTCAGTTGTTTGCATGTTTCTCTCCTCTCTTCAAAAAGTCAAATGTACTTCAACACACTGTCAGTTCATATTCTGCTACCTGTTTATTATGGTCTTTAGAAGGTATCAGTGGGCCTACTTTTCTCTTTGCTGACCTTTATAAACGGCTGTATGTAACAGGCTGGACCAGACCTGGGCCACGAGGTTTACACATTCCCTTTATGAATTATATAAAATTTGTAACATGCAAATTCATTCATTACAATTATAAAAACAATTTTTAGTCTTTTGAGTATTTTAAGTACTTTAAACATTTAGGAAAACAGAATCAAAGCGTACCCTGCATACTTTAAGGGGTTTTGTCATTAATTACGTATTTTAAAGCTTTGCACTTGGACAAAGCATAAAGACTGAATCCAGGTGTAAATTGCCTATTACAATAAACTCTTAATCTTCACATTTCTATAAATAACCCTACTGCGTCTTAAGAAGAAGAAGACAAGTTTTGTGGAAATGGTTTTAGGCTAGCTTCAACAGTTGCAGGAAGAAGAATTGTTGACACATTTTCACATAATATTTTCCTTATTTTTCATCATAATCATTTGCAATAACACCATCATCTCTTTCATTTATAGGCTCAGCTATCTAAGACATCTGAAGAAGATGGAATTCATCTCACATAATGTAGCTAGCTAAAATGCAGGCATATCTAGCTAAACTACTCACTCAAGGTCCTCACTGTGGTCAGCACAGAGAAATGGATACATTAGGGTGCAATTACCTGATCTAGCCTAGGGACTGATGAGAACCTCTAGACTCCCACTAACACACAGAAAGCCCAAATCAATTATCTCCCAGTAACTGAGTTCTGCAGAATCCAGTTCTTAATTGGTATCTTATGCAATCTGGCACAGCACACACTAACCATTTTTTGTTGATTACATTTATCGTCGATAGCTCCAGGCTATTTCAGAGAACAGTTACCAAAAGCAGCCCCAGTAGAATTTTTTTTTCCCTGCTTGAAAACCATTACTTCTGGAAACAAAATTTCTGTTAAATTAAAAAATTCCTGTTGATTTTAGTTTTCATACTAATTCAGAATGGAAACTGACCAGATAGCATATCTTGAGAAAATGTGAAAAACATTGACAAAAGTTCCTATGAAAGCACAAATTATTGACCCTAACCACATTCTCCTTCTTTTTCTCCTGTTCTGTGATTTTATTCCCCTGAATTTTTGGCTTTTATTTTGTCTTTTATGCCTGCCCTATATTGGAGATGGTTTCTCTCTTCTCCCTCTCATTTTCTTTCTCTGTTTTGTATTCTTTCCATATTAAGTTCCAAATTTAAATGTTAGAAGGAGATCAAAGTACTACATCACAGTTTTTCACTGAATACTGTATGAAGAGATTATGCCAATGGGAGTGGACTGGTTAGTACAGTTACCTAGTTGGTTATATATATGCAGGATACCCTGGAGAAAACTCACTCTGTTTCCCAAGACTACCTATCTACCACATACAGGTTTGGAAGAGACTTATTGGAAAGACATTTAAATGTAAGTTCTCAATGTAATTATTTCAGCACTTCTATAAAATACTTAAGAAACTTTGGCAAACTTTTATGCTTGAGAAAGATTATTTGAACTAGAACAAATGATACAAGTTTTATGTTCGTTAGCACTCAAGCACAATGAGACAAGATTTTTTTTCCTAACTGAACATTAGTTTTCTCCATTGGGTTTCAGCAGTTCCCAGCTGTTCCTAACTTCAGAATTCCTTGTTCGTAAGTCTGCTATATACCCAGAGGAAATTGTTAAACTTCCTGATTTGATCCCTTCTTTAACAGAAACAGAACTTGCATGCTTTAAAGTATTCTGAACTTTGGCTGAGTCAAGTTATAGGTAGGATGGCAGAAGCTGCAAAATGGAGAAATGTCTTTCCTACAAGATCACACAGACATTGAAATGATAAGTCTTCAGTGGCATCCCAGTACTACATGAGCCAGGACTGAGGAGAGGGCTCCACCAAAGACCAGCCACAGCTCACAAGTAAGCTTTTATTTCTACTGGAACTGCAAATCAACTGAATGCCTTGGGGAAGGGTCCTCCCCATCCTGGGCCACTTTCTAGATGTGCCCCATGACGGGCCAGTGGGTTGAGGAATGACCATTGGAAAGTCTATCTTCCGCACAGTAAAAGAACCCAGACTTGAGCCCATGTGCACTGAAGATCAACACAGGCTTCCCAAGGATGCTGTGGAGTCTCCAGGCTCGGAGATGCTCGCAGCCCTGCTCGGTGCCAGGGGATGGACCAGGTGGTTTCCCTTCCACCCTCAACCCTGCAGCGACTCCGTGACTCAGCCACCTTCCCTACTGCACGGGCAGTCACTCCAGGATCCAATATGGCGAGCCGCGTCCCACAGAGCAAGTGCCCCAGAGTGAGGGTGACTTCCCAGCTCCCTCTTCCGCCCCACACTCCATCGCACACAGCCGCCTGTCGCCCTACACCTGGT
>NW_009926198.1:0-3370 GCF_000696875.1 Nestor notabilis
CCCCCCCCGAACAAGTACCCCATCTTCTTCTTCGGCACCCATGAGACGTAAGCGCTGCCTCGCTCCCCGCTCCGGGCTGTGCCCCGTGGCTGCCCCGGCCTCACCTCTGCTTTGTTTCTCTCCAGTGCCTTCTTGGGCCCTAAAGATCTCTTCCCTTATGAGAAATATAAAGACAAATATGGGAAGCCAAACAAGAGGAAAGGCTTCAACGAGGGCCTGTGGGAAATCCAGAACAACCCCCACGCCAGTTACAGTGCCCCCCCGGTGAGTGCGGCGCCTCCTTCCCTCCGAGTCGCTCTCCTCCTCTCTCTGCTTCTCACTGCTGCCGTGCCGATGTGCTTCCAGCTCCCCGACTGGCTTCCTCAGGGCTGCAGTAGCTTCCCTTCCCTGCCCTCTCCCTTCCTCCTCCTCCTCTGGAGGAAGACGCCTTTGCCCCAGCTTTGAGGTGGATCCGGGGTTGTGCTTTGCGCTGCTTGCCCAAACCGTGGAGGAGCTCGTTGTCAGAGTGAGAACTTGAGGCTTTGCTCAGCTCACGGCTCTGGACCTGCGTGTGAACTGTTGGGCAGTGCCCCCTCTTCATCCATTTCTGAGGTCCTGAGCCAAAAGCCACTGGCCCGCTCCTTCAGTGAGCTTCAGAGCAGGCCAGGAGATGGCACTTTGCTGTCAGCTGCTTGTGTGGGCATTTCATACCCATACTTGTGTGGTACGATGTCTTGTATAGTGATCTTCAGAGGAGGCATCCAAAGCAGCTTCCTAGGCAGTTGGTCTGGAGAGGCAAAGGAAGGTTTATAAGGTGAGCTACAAGGACGAGGTGGTCTAGAGGCAGTCAGGCTCTGGAGATGAGCCCCTTGGTGGTGCTGCTGCCAGTGCAGGACACAGGACGTGGTCTGAGTAGCTGCAGGAGATGGTCGGGCCCAAGGCTGCAGATGTAGGGGAAGGTGAGAGCACGGAGATGCCTGAAAAGCTGGAGAACACCTTCAGCTGGGCGGGAGGTTGGTTGGCAGCACTTGGCTTTGTGCAGGGGCTCCACGCTGAACTCCACAAGAAGCCTGTTGGTGAGAGACCTGCTGTGATGGAGGGACCGTGGTGACACCAGTGGCCCCAGCAAGCCTGAGGGCTCACCAACGTCAGCTGCATCTTGAGGCCAAACTGCTTGGAGAAGCGTAAGAAGAGACTGATGGAGAGGTCTTTCTTGGGTTTGGGACCTATATGAAACGAGGTGCCAGGAACAGTCAAGGACAAGGAGAGGCTTTCCAGCAGGAAGGCTCCAGTGCTGGAAGAATCCTGGCTTAGGGAACACCAGTCCTGCCATGCACAAAGACAGTGAATCAGTCTGGAAGATGGGAGCTTGGATGCGATGTCCTTGCATGAGGAACCTCCTTGATGGGCTGGTGAGAAGCCAGGAGACCTTTCCTACATGGGATTGAGGGAACAGGACACGGGAGATGCCAACCGGGAAGAACGTTGGTCACCATGCTGGACTTCTCATGTGGACCTTTCCGGTGGGGAAGGGGTGTGAAGTGCTTTGGGGTGAAGCCACCTGAGAAGGAAGAGGGAAACATTGGAGGCACCACGAGGGCAGTGGAGGGCTGGGGTCTGCTTGCCCAGGAGGGGTTGTCAGGGTGAGGTTTCTGCAGGGTCTTTGGCAGAGCACAGGGAGGGCAGCGAGTGGGAGCCGAGCTGGGGATCAGGGGGAAGGTGTTGCTGGTGGTCTCAGGCTGCTGTGTGAGGGGTCTGGTAAAGAGGGTGCAGGAGGGGCTTGACTCAGTGTCTCATTGAAGGGCTGACAGTGCTGCCCAGAGCCATGCTGAAGGGTTCTGTGCCACACACCTCTGCTCACACCCCTCTGCTCCACGCTGCCATCCATCGCTCGCCACCCTCCTGCACCCCTTCTCCTCTTCCCCCATGGGTGTGCAGCCCCTCCAGGCCATAACCCACCTCTTGTCCCCACTGTCTGTAGCCTGCCAGCTCCTCTGACAGCGACGTGCCCGAGAACGACGCGATGGGGGGAAGCGATGCTGGTGATGATGAGGAAGATGCTGCCATGGCTGGAGTCACCATGGAGAAGATGGAAAGTGATGAGGACTCGGACCAAGGCAGTGACCACAGCGGGCTCAAGCGGAAATCGCTGCCTATGAAGGTGAGTGTGGGCTGAGGTGGTTCCACGCAGTGGGGCCAAGAGGGTGTCCTGGTGCTTGGGTCCACCACTGAGCTTCCATCCACCAAGCAGCATGTCAAACCCACCGTGGCAGGAGGTGGTGATGGAACCAACTCCGTCGGGATTCTCCCATGGGAAATGGGGTTCAGTGGCTGTCTCCTGTTGTCTGGGAGGTGGTGGGATGGCCAAGCCCTGGTGCAGTTTGCATCCTAGAGGAGAAGCCAGATCTCTCCTGAGTGTACGTGGCAGGTCTTGCAGGGCCAGTTGGGAAGAGCTGGGCCATCCCCTTCCCTGCCTTTCTGCTGTGGGTGGAGGGGAATGAGCTTCTCTCACATTGTTGCTCCTCACATACCAGATGCCAGTGGCAAAACGGCCTCGGAAATCCTCCAGTGACCTGGATCAGGGCAGCCCCTCTGGGACAGAAGAGGAGAACTCGGAATCGTCTTCTGAGTCGGAAAAGAACAGTGACCAGGTGAGAGGAGTTTGGGATGTGCTGGCAGGGTGGTGGGGAAAGGGCTGGAGCATGGCTTGAAGGACCCTCACTGGCTTCTGAAAGCATTGTGAGACTCTTCCCTGCTTTTTCCCATGTTTTCCTCCAGGACTTCACTCCTGAAAAGAAGCCAGTGGCCAGGGCTCCACGGAGGATGCCAGCAGTGGGGAGGAAGAAGAAGGTAAAAGACCCTGAGTCTGTGGTGCTGCATGAGGGGGACTGGAGAAATGCTGAAGGTCTTTGGGGTCTGCACTGCCTGGAGGGGGGGTGCAGGGCTCTGGATGGAGGCTCAGTGCTGGGAGGGACCTCGTGGGTGCCTCAGTGGCCTGTTTGCACCCTGTGCTGCTGTGCCTCGGGTCCAACCCCACTCTGTGCTTGCAGAAAGTGGAGTCCGGCTCCGACTCAGACTCCAAAGCGGACTCAGATTCAGAACTGGGGAACGCGACTATGAACATGCCCAAGTCAGACTCCAACTCGGATTCAGACTCGGACGTGTCTGTGAAGAAGGCTCCACGGGGCAGGAAGCCAGGTAACACTGAGGAGGCTGCTTCTACCACTGCTGGGTCCTCGGGGGACTGGAGAGATGTGAGGCTCTGGGGGCTCCTGAAGCTCTGGGGGCTCCTGCTGCTTGCCAACACCTTCCAGCCCATCTCAACAGCCCTCTGCCCCCCAAATTCGGGGCTGTTTGTTATTAACAGAGGGACAACCAGGGCTCCTGCTGA
>NW_009926198.1:3382-6396 GCF_000696875.1 Nestor notabilis
AACCCCCTCCCAAGCCCCGTGGCAGGAAACCGAAGCCCGAGCGTGTCCCGACCAGCTCCAGCAGCGACAGGTGAGACCAGTGAGCACCCATCACCCTCAGGGCTGGGCTGGAGAGTCACCCCATCCCCTTTGCACAAGGGGTCCCAGCGAGCTCCATCCTCTGCAGTGACAGCGACAGCGACGTGGACCGCATCAGCGAGTGGAAGAGGAGGGATGAAGAACGGCGGCGGGAGCTGGAGGAGAAGAGGAAGAGGGAGCAGGAGGAAGAGATCCGTCGGCTCCGGGAGCAGGAGAAGGAGGAGAAAGAGAAGAGAAAGGAGAAAGCAGAGAAGAGCGAGGAGGTGCACTCGGACTCGGACAGCAGTGCTGAGGATGAAGTGGCCAAAAAGGGCCGGAAAGGCCGGGCCAAGGCCCCATCCTCCTCGGACTCTGAACTGGAGCTGGAGAAAGAGGTGAGTGCAGAGCTGTGGGGAGCTGGGGACAAGCAGACAGCCCTTCAGCTCCCTGGCAGGGACCTCCAGCAGTGGCAGGGACCTGGCATTGTGCTGGGGTTGCCTGTGCAGCACTGGGATGGGTTGTGTCCATAGGGACATCCACACCTTGCAAATGGGAGCTCTTCCCCTGGCCTAGGCCACCCCTGCTGTCTTCTCTGGATGGGGGACCATCAGCTGGATGGGCAGCACAGGAAGGGTTGTGGAGGGCTCTCTGCCCATGGGCAGAGGTGAGGGCAAGTTCCTCCCAGTGGAGGGGGACTGGAGAAGCAGCACAAAGATCCTGATGTGTGGAAGGACTCATGGGTCAGCCATTTGGGTGCTGCAGGCTGTGGGAGGGCTGCTCCAGGTACCAGGACATTCCTTTTGGAATGGTCCCTTTTGGAATGGGCCTTTCTTACCCTGTGCAGGGGATGCTCCTGCACCCAAACTGACTGGCAGCAGTGGGGTGGCTGCTGTCATTGCTGTCATTGTTGGCGATGGCGGTGGGACTGTCTCCCCCCTGCAGCAGGGAGGGCTCAGCCTCTCGCCTGCATTGTTCTCTCCTCCAAGGTAAAGAAGCCAGTGAAGAAGCAGCCCTCGGAGTTGTCAAGGAAACCAAATCAGAAGGAGAAGAGGGGCCGAGCAGAGGAGAAGCCACGGAACAAGTCAGCACCTCCTCCTGCAGCTTTGTCCTTGGGGACTGGGCTGTTGCTCTGCTGCTGCCCAGCCCGTCCCTGGGGTGGGGATGGGGCTCCCATGGAGCTGCCCCATGCCAGCAACACCCATGGAGGGGCCGGGTCCCTCCCCTCCTGCCTCCTAGAGCTGCAGGGGCTGGAGGAGGTGTTGAGGGACCAGGGTGAGCTCCCCTGGTGGTTTCCATCTCACGTTTGGGGCATCACTTTGGGGCTTTGCTTTGCTGCAGTCCCGGGGAGCTGGGGCATGGGGGAGCTGCTGTCTCAGGGCTCCTGCTGCCTGGGAGCTGGGGGGTGTGTGTGGTGTCCTGACAGGGCTCTGGGGTGCACACCCGATGTGCCATCACCCTCCCTGCAAGCCCAGCAGTGAGCAGGGGCTTCACATGAACAATCTTCCCTCTTCCTTTGCCTCCACAGGCCTTTGAAAGTGGAACGAGGCCGGAAGAAATCTGACCTGATCCCTGAAAGGAGGATGGAGAAGAAAAAGGGTGAGAGCCCCGTTGCTCACCATCACAGAGGGGAGGAGAGAGAAAGAAGGGATCAGGGTTGGTTCCCCCATCCCACGGAAGAGGAGGGATCTTTCCCGCAGGGATCGGTGTGGTGGTGCTGGGGCCCTTCCCAGCACTGCTGTGGGCCTGGCATTGTGTTGGGAAGTACAGCGTGTGCAGAGGCAACAGTGAGCTTCCTACAAACATCCCCAACCCATCCTCCTCAGAGAGGCCCCTGAGGCTGTGTTTGACCTTGGAGATGTAGGAGGAAACCAAACCCTTGCTGGGGGAGAGGTCCTGTGCTCTGCTCTGGTGTTCTGATGCCATTGGTGTCTCTCTCTTGCTGCTGCAGAGCCCACAGTCGAAGAGAAACTTCAGAAGCTTCACAGTGAGATCAAGTTTGCCCTGAAGGTGGATAACCCGGTGAGTTACCTGCTGGTGTCCTCAGCCACCATGTGAGCTCAGCCTGGCTGTGATACCTGGGGGTGCTCAGCCTGGCTGCGCCTCCTCTTGCCTTTCGGGGTGCTGGGTGGCGTTAGGGGATGGTGCTCCACACACTGCTACCCCAGGTGCCCACAGGGAGGCTTCCAGGCCCCTTCTGATCCTGGTGTCACCCTTGCAGGACATCAAGCGGTGTCTAAATGCACTAGAAGAGCTGGGCACGCTCCAGGTCACCTCTCACATCCTCCAGAAGCACACTGACGTGGTGGCTACGCTGAAGAAGGTAGGACAGAGGGTTGAGTCCCTGCCTGCTCGGAGCCAGGAAGCCTGCTTGGGCCACCCCAGCCCCAAGGACATCCCTCCTCCTCCTTCCTGGCGCAGATCCGTCGCTATAAAGCAAACAAGGACGTGATGGAGAAAGCTGCTGAGGTCTACACCCGGTTGAAGTCGCGTGTGCTGGGACCAAAGATGGAGGCGATCCAGAAAGCCAACAAAGCCGGGCCTGAGAAGGACAAGGCGGAGGCTGAGAAGGGGCAGGAGAAGCTGGCAGGAGGGGAGCCACGGAATGAGAAGGGTGAAGAGGAGACGAGTGCTGGTAACGCTCCTGCGCGGCTCGGGCTGTCCCCCGCTCTGTGCAGGCACAGGGTGATCCCAGGGCATGTCCCATCCCCCTGGGGACATGAGCAGGGCTGGCTCTTGGTCTGGGGGCTGCAGGGGCTGGTGGCACGTGGAACACTTCCAGTCCTGTCTTGCTGGAGTGGGAAGGGACTGCCCAGGCAGCGCTGGCGGCAGTGAGAGCAGAGGGCAAAGCTCGGGGCCCACACCCCGCCTTTGGGTGCCTCTGGGCTGGGGTTTGGCTCAGGGTGGCTCCTCACGGGCACCAGGGAGCTGCAGGAACGCAGAGACGCCCTTGGCCGTGG
>NW_009926198.1:6517-6764 GCF_000696875.1 Nestor notabilis
GTTTGGGGCCCTTCTTGTAGCTGTCGGCGTCAGGCCAGAGCTGGGGTCCCCTCGAGCTCAGCTGGGTGTCCCTTGCCTGGGTGGGGACAACCTGTGGCCATAGGTCCTGGGCTTGCCCAGTGCGTTGGGATGGATGAGGTTCACCGTGAGGACGTGCGTGTCTGAGCCTCTCTCTTCCCTTTAGACTTGTCAGGTCCTGTGAATGGTGAATCCCTGTCCCAAAAAGCTGAGGGCACAGAGGAGAAGG
>NW_009926198.1:6847-7125 GCF_000696875.1 Nestor notabilis
CCCTGGATCTGGTGCACGTCCAGGCTGGGCTCTCACAGGGATGATCTGGGGGGTGCTCATGGGTTGTGTTGGGATTTCCCAGCTTGGGAATGAGCCTGGGCTGTGGGTGAGGGGCTGCAGGGGCAGGGGACACGCTGGCTGATGCCTCTGCTCTCCCCAGCAGTGTGCAGGACTATCCCAAGGCTGAGCGAGCCGGGCCGGAGCGGGACAGGGCCCACGGGGAGGTGGAGGCTGTGGAGGATGTGGATGAGAGCTGAGGAGGCAGCTCCCACCCAAGG
>NW_009926198.1:7162-8618 GCF_000696875.1 Nestor notabilis
GAGGGGGTGCGGGGGGAGACCATCCTCTGCCTCGGCCCTTGCTTGAGTCACTTCACTAAGTCACGCAGTAGCTGATGTCCTTAGGTCTTGTCCTGTGCCCCGGCCCCGGGGGGGCTCTGCTGGTTTGTCTGTGTTTGTCCCTTCTTTTGGTTTCTGTTTTGTTCTTTTTTTGGTTTATTTGGTTTGTTTTTTTGGTTTGTTTTTTCCCTCCTACCTGATTTCTTGTGATTTCAACCGACATGAAATGAATATAAAGGGTTTTTTTAATGAAGCCCAAGTGTGTGTTTCTTGAGGCATCGCTGCCGGTGACGAGGGGAGGGCAGGAGCCTCCCCCTGCCCAGGGCTGGCGCTGGGACCCCCCCACCTCCACTGCACCCCAGCCCCTGCCTGCTGGGCAGCAGCTCTGCCTCTTTGCCTGCTCTTTTGCAAAGATCCAAAGCTTTTGTACATGGAAAATAAGGATGTTCCAGCTCCGGCGCCGGGTCCTCTTTGTGGCCGTGTCCCGACCCCGCTCGGAGGCTGCTCTTGCTGTAACCCTGCCCTGGGGAGAGGTTGGTTTCTTTTTGCTTTTCCAGGGCTGATTTCATGCTCCATAAACAAAACCCAAATAAAACCTTTTGCCTCTTGCCCAACAGGGCAGAGCAGGGGGGGATGGGGGTGCTGTGCCTGGTGCAGGGCTGGGAGCTCAGCCCCATCCTCATGCTATGGAGAGAGGGAGAGACATGGAGGGAACCCAGCTCCTCATGCTGGGGATGGCAGATGGGGACATAGGGATGTGTCTGTGTGCCCCAGGAGGGGCTGGTTAAGCCCCACACTGCCCCATCAAGGTGTGGCCCCCCCCTTGGGCCATCATGCAGGAGTATTGAGAGCCTGTGTGGAGACCTCAGAGCAGCTCCAGTGTCTGAAGGGGGCCACAAGGATGTAGAGAGGGGCTCTTCATCAGGGACTGGAGTGATAGGACAAGGGGTGATGGGTTCAAACTGAAACAGGGGAAGTTCAGGTTGGAGATAAGGAAGAAGCTCTTCGCCGGGAGGGTGCTGAGGCGCTGGCCCAGGGTGCCCAGAGAAGCTGTGGCTGCCCCATCCCTGGCAGTGTTCAAGGGCAGGTTGGACACAGGGGCTTGGAGCAACCTGCTCTAGTGGAAGGTGTCCCTGCCCGGGGCAGGGGTTGCAGCTGGAGGAGCTTTAATCTCTCTTCCAACCCAAACCCTTCGATGATTGTATGATTTAAGGTAGATCCAAGGTCATTCCATCGGTATCCCCCCAACTCCCCCATTGCCTTTGGCTGTTGCAGCCCCCCATCGGCGCAGAGGGCAGCACAGGAGCACGGAATAGCACCAAGATACGGACAGGAGCTTGAGCAGAGCTTGTTGATGTGTCCAGGAGGGTTTCAGGCCCTCGCACGGAGCTGGAGCTGGTTCAGTTTGGACCTCACTTGTGCTTAGGGCTGCAACCTC
>NW_009926199.1:0-23897 GCF_000696875.1 Nestor notabilis
CAACTCAAACCATTCTATGATTCTATGACTGTGACATAATAAAGAGTTACTGGTATCACTGTCTCACCAAAAATTTGACATATTTCAGGCTTAATGCTGAAATACGCTTTGACTTCACCAGCAAAAACATCAGGAAAAACTGGGAAGTGACCGTATTAAAAATATTGACAGAGACCACAAGCATCCTAGCAGGAGCTCATCATTACTCTAGGCCACATGCAAGAGGCATGTCCCAAGCACAGAAGAGCATGCTGGGAGGTAAAGAAGCTCAATTTAAAAGCATTTGTATGCAGACATGCCATGAGAGTAATGCAGTACCTGTGCTTGCTGTAACCCTGGGTACTGTGAAAGCTGAGACGGGGGTCGAACTTGTGGAGAGAAAATAGCAGCTTGGTCCATTGGCTGACCCTGAAAGACACATTACGCATCAGATACAGCCTCCACATCCCAGACAAGTCCAGCTTTGGGCACAAACCCCACCAAGTTGTGTCCTAAAGAGTCACGGAGACACTTGACCATTTTCTTCAAGACAGCACCATTGCTCACTGCCAAACTGCTGAAATGTATTTACTCATAGGAAGATGGAAGAATTGACTTTTGCTTGATGTCTGACACTACTGTAACACTGCAGCATTGAAGAATCAGCCATTTACTGAACAGCCGCCCTTTAAAATGGGGCTTTGCAAAGGCTTAGGAAAGAAGTAATCTAGCTGTCTTGAAGATAGTACATTAAATCATACAGGAAGCTTACAGTGAATGCTAATCTCTGTTATAGCACAGTTGGTATCTTTCTCAGGCTACCTGATCACTAGCCTTTCCCCAGAGGAAGCAAGCAAAATGCTGATTAGCAAATTTGATCATACCAGTATGATCAATGGGCAATGCAAGCATCTCCAGCTCCCAACCAGTACAGCCTGGAAACAAACTTCGTACTTGTGAGCAGCAGACAGGCTCATTTATTCATTTCAGATTGCCAAAATATTTATGTGTACCTAATGGAAATAATTTAAAGATTTCACCTTGAACTGCATTTGTGTATTTTGAAGCTTCAGAAAAGAGGGGAAAAAATAAATATAGACTTAATTTCAGGACCAAGATTGTAAAAAACTGGTGAATGAGAATTTGCCAAGGATATAAGCTAGTCCATGTATTTTCTGTGAGATTGTGGTGCTGCACAGATGCACCTCATAATTTCAAAGTCCATTCTACTTAAAAAAGCTCAGTGGCAGACATGAGCTGGAAGCAGCAATGCTCCTTCCTGCTGGTAGCCTCCCAGTTCACCACAAAACCAAACAAAAAATCCAAGTCCTCTAACAAAGACTCTGCCATTTTAATCAGGATGTCCTTACAGATATGTATTATAATTTAAGGCTAAAAGTGCCATTTGAACACACTGCAAGCAGCAGCATTACCATCAGGGCTACCTGGTGGAAAAGAAAATTTCACATGGGATAAAATACTGAAGCATCACTGGGACTCTCCTCCTTTACCTGCTCCCATCCCTTTAGTGTAACTGTACCGAACATTACCAAGCCTGTAAGCACAATCAGCAGTCCTGCAATCCAACTACTAGTTTGGACTGGGTTTAAAAACATGTGCATCCTCATCAACAGACCTGGGAAACAAGTAGAACCACCTTCTGTGAATGGGAATTACTCAGGGAAGCGGTGCGGTGGAGGGAAGCATTCCAGCTCCAACCGATCCAGCCCCAAGAGATATGACCTGCTGTGACCAGGGCTGGATTAACCACCCAGTGCTTTGGGTAGAGAGCAGACAAAAGAGGTCAAGATGCAAAACCAGGGGCAAAGCTGCCATAGGGTGCCACGGGGTTGGCACACACTCATTCTTCACACCTACCTTTCTTTTAAAAACAAACAAAAAGAAGACTGACCTAGCTAGGCTCTGGGAGCACCACTACAGTGGTCCCTAAGGTGCAGACGAGAGCAGGGAGCTCTGATATGACAAACTACACTAAGGAGGCATAAGCCACACTATGGATTTGTTTTAAAAACAAGCCAAATCTCATAGAAAATTCTGAAAAACAAATTAGGGAGTACAGGAGGTGTGAACAGAGTAACATCCATCAGTCCTGAAAGAAGTTCAGACAAAATTAAGTTTATCTGGAAAATTATCTGCAAAATCAGATGGGAAACTCTCGAAACAACAACTTCATGGGTGAGAAACTGAAACACTGAGCAGAATGTACATCTTGCAGATGGGATGCACATAAAACAGATGACAGCAAGCACAGGGAAAGGTACTCACATATATCAGATTTTTCTTTTTTTAAACAGACGCAAAAGAAGAAAAATAAACAAACAAAAAAAAAAGAACAATAATTTCTCTGAGCAAATTGATGACAAAACTTTTTCATAAAGTGCCAACCACAGCATAAATAAAGATGTAACTTGAAGTCACCCAAAGATGAAATCTGGTAAAACCATGACTGTTTTCTAGAATAACGTGTGCCTTAAACTACTTCCCAGAGAAATACAAATCAGACTGTGGGCTCTATGGAAGCTGGTCTGCGAAGTGGTGCTGCATGCACTGTCCTTTGGTTCTCTCAGCCACAGGTAACCTGGTGTGCCCAAGAGCAAAATTTGTCCGCTTATACCCATGCAGTGGAAACAGTGTCCCTTCAAAGTCAGGGGAAGTTACATCAGTGGAAATTGGATTAGGCCTTAATTCTATATGGAAACACTGAAGAAGCAGCTGCATGATCCCCACGACAAATAACGGGCAGGAAGCCACCGGCAAGTGTTACCACCCATCTCTTCCCCACCATGTAAAGCACACGCAGAGCAGCACACCTGGACTGAAAGCACCACTGCCCAGGCCAAGCAAGCACATGCACACCACCACATGTGAAATGTAAGCAAAAAGCTGCTCATCAGGTAGAGGACAGATCAATTTATTCCATGGCCACACATGGCCACTGAACATGCTCCTGTGTTGTGAGAGCTCTGCATTCTTGAGCAGCAGCAGCAGCAGCAGATGTTGCTAAATTCAAAGGGACTTCTCCCTCCAGGCATAATTTAATAACAAGTTGACTACACATGCAGGCCATTTGCTGCAAGCCAGAACTGTGCATACATGTCACACAAAAACAAAATAGGAAAAAAAAAAAAACAAACCCAAAACAAAAAAGGAGAAAAAACCCAAACACATTTATTCAATGCCAATGCAATGTTACAGTAATAACCACTGTTCTCTTTGTTCTACTCACACTCTAAGTTGAAGCAAAACTTACTGCTTTTTCTTGTCAAGGTATATGACCATCGTGTATCTGGAAGGAATTTCGTTTTCTACATGGTGCTGGGACTGGCAAAGGCAATTGTAGCAGACATGGCACTAATTTTGACCAAAATCTGACCATGTCTGACTTCAGAAGTAGGTAGTGGAACACTAATGCTTATTTAGATAAGATGATGATGATGATTTGAGAGACCTCACTATATACTTGCTGCCTATCTAGGTGTGCCTCGTTAACTGCAAATATGGTGAGCTATACCCTGTTCTGACATGCTACCAGTAACAACAGGAATAATTGCACACATATAAAATACGGACAATGGGGTAAGCAGCAAAGCCTTTTTAAAAACACTTTGCTTTGTCTTTCCAATTAGTGCTTTCAACAACATTGTGGGTTCCCTAAAAAAGGATGAAAGTCCTGCAAACTAACTCTGAAAGAGGTTTTCTAATTAGTATCTGGAAAGCTTTCCAACACAGATATTAGGGATGAAACTTCATGGCATCATTGGTTTTCCCCAGAAATGACGGAATTCTATGAAATCTAATAATTTAACAGGTTAAATTACTAAACTAATTAAAAAACTAAACAGGTTAACTGTTAGTTGTTTAGGAGATGAGAACAAGACGCCCACGCCAGCCATGCTTAGATGAACATGGCATCAAACAGATCTTGCAGCTATTCCCAATCTTTCACAGTGAGAAACACAACAGAAGAGGAAAAAAAATGATCAATGATGCAGTTACTGGAAATATTTACAAGAAAAAAATATTCTGTGTGTGCAAGTGTATTATTCACAGCCTTCCACATGCAGGCACTGCATTACCTAGGTGAGAGGAGTGCCAAAGCGCATCATTCGTACCAAAAGCAAAGTGTGCAGCCTGTGTGTTGAAATGCACGCATGTCTGTGCAAAAGGAAAAATAAGGAGAAGTTCACGGTCTCAAGGTGGTTACCATTATGTTGTCAAAGCCATCCTGAAGGGATACAGCAGTGCTACAGACATCCTAAAGAAAAGGACAGGCAAGAAAATAGCAAACAATACAAAGAATATACAGAATTAGGCTTGGTCTGTTAGTGGAGCACCTTTACATAGTTCACCTGTATGTACTCAAAATGCTGTTTAGGAATGGCATTTAGGAATGCTAACAAAGTTCTTTTAGGTGGTTTTTATGCTCAATACTTTAATGAAATTTGTGAACACAAACTCTAAACGTAGATGAGACTCCTCATCCACAGGAGCCTATTAACAGCTCTATACATAATACTCAATATTTATTTAACAAGTCGTAGTTCTTAAAGATCTGGCATCACAGCTATTTGTTTTCAAGAGCACAGCATGTGCAGCACAGCACTGAGGAGCAGAGCACTTCTACACTAGTTTTACAGAACTGTCCAGACCCTTGCTAGTGACTTCAAGCTGAGCAGGTAATTTCATTCTGCAGGGGCAGAAACATAAAAAAAAAAAAAACAAAGAAGAAACCTTCCTTATTTAAGCTCTACCTAACGACATACAGCACACAGTAGCAATGCTTACAAATCATCTTGTTCCTAAATTTTCAACTACCACCTCCAGGCTCTTCACTGCTATAGCATTTCCTACTCTAAATCCAGGACCACAGGAAGTACTACACAAGCTCCCCAGGGATGTGTTTCTGACCTACAGCACCACGCACATGTCCCTCTGGGGCAGCCCCCAGTGCCAGGAAGCATGCAGAGCCCCAGGTCATGGGGACCTCAGAGGGGTTCTCTGGTGTCAGCACTGCCCGCACAGGCTTCGACAACAAAGCAAGCAGACAGGTCAGCCTGGTGAAATGTTTATTCATTTCACTACAGTGACAGTTTTCACGTATCAGGCTGAATAAATCTCCCCAAACATCCAGTAAGGCAAAATGTTAAAAGAGAAACAATGTGTCCACCTGTCTCCAGCACACCACAACAGACCTGGCTGTGCATGCCACTATGTGGAAGTAACTGGGAAACAAAGTTTGGGTTTGGATAGCTCTGTCTTGACTTTGTTTACATCTGTTTAACTTGTAGCTGATTTATGGTTGAAATAAAAACACAGCTGATACAGAACTGCTGACTGATGAACATCCAGCACACGTTGCACCTTAGGTGAAACAGGTACCTGAACCTACCCTGCTGAATTTTAGTGCAACTTTTACATTTTTACTGTTACATTCTAACAGTTCAATCCAAATTTTATGAAAAAATTAATCATAGACACCTTATTAATCTTATTTAGACATGGATACATGTCTTCATGGTAAGTTTGTTCTCCCTACTGCCAACCTGCCTATGCCACACTTCGGAGCAGAAGTTAACCATTGTTCTTAACACCTCAGACACTATTCCTGTTTTAAACCAAAAGGGAAATTTTCCTCTAAATGTGACAACGTTAAAACCAGCATTTCTTAAATGTGAGAATAATGTGTTATTTTAGATCTTCAGTTATTACTTTTTGATCCCCTAGCCATAGGTAGTGACCATCATTTGTTTACTCTAACACTCTCACTGGAGCCTGTATTCTATCACAGTAATTGAAAGCCAGTTGGACCTAACACTAAAATAGTGAGATATTGCCTAATGTCAAAAATACCACAGGGTTTCTATTAAATAAGAAGTGATGTCTCACCACAGAGCCCAGTACCCTAACATGTAGGGTAGCTAACCCTGAGTACCTCATAGTGTCCACAGGACACTAATGAGTGATTAAATATCCATTGTACCACTGATATGATAAAACACAAATCTGGAGCTTGGAGGGCTCTTTGAAACAGAAAAATCCTGGTTTCATAATTATGAGCAGTCCCCTATAAAACTATCATAGCCCATTAGCAGTTTAAGTACCACAAAGGGCTTTGCAGGGAGACTGAAAGAGAGTTAAGAAGGATAATGAGAGCTGTAACGAAATAGAGACAGCGTGGGAGAAATTATTAGGAGACTTGCTGAAAATTTTTACTATTTTGAGCAAAGTGGGTGCATCACAGAGTTTAAAGGCAAGATGGCATAAAAGCAATATAATATATACTTCAGTGATGGTAGGAATGGGTACAGAAGGACTTTAAAATAACGAAGTTACTGGTTTCACCACCAACTACTGTACACATATTGCTGTTTATCTGGGATCCAAAAAACAATTTTCTGTTCTTACGCCATCTGTTCAAAAGCAGCCTATCTGTAGCAGCCTACTCTGAAAGCTTGCTCAGGCTCTGAAGGGTGTTGCACAACAGCCATGTGTGGTTTGGCGCACAGCAGCTGTACTCTGCAAAAATGTTAGAAGAAATACCAGCTATTTCTAGAGAACACGAGAGTGTCTGTGTGCACACGTGTATGGAAACAGCTCCTGATGGACTTCCTGGGTTTTTAATTGTGAGGAGCATTGCTGGGCCTCTGTTGCTTACACGTAGCTTGGTTGTACACAGCACCATGCAATTCCACTATGAAGGCCTCTGCGACACAACAGGGAACAAGAGTATCATCAAGTAGCAGAAGAAAACCTGATGTTATGAAACACAGAAAAAAAAGAAGGGACTAAGAGACCAAAGGGCAAATGAAGTTTCAAAGCAGATGGCCCTGGTTAAGCAATATTTGGGGAATTACTGCAATTGTCAATATCAGCTGGCTCCCTGCTCTGTAAGCCTATGCAGAGCAAGCAGCCCCTATGGAAGGCAGAAACACTGTGTTGGTTCTTCAGAGTTAGGTGTTTGGACAAACCTGTTGGAGAGACCGTGACTGTGCTTGCTGCCTGAGGAGCCGCTGCTGCTGCTGCTGCTGCTCTTGCTGCAGGAGTTTCATCTGGAGCAACTGCTGCTGAGGCGTGATTGCATGGATAGAGGGGGGCTGCATCATGGTGCCAGAGCGCCGCTGCAGCATGTTCGACAGGGCTTGCTTCGTATTAGTTGGAACAAAGGAGCCTGTTGGATCCAGCCTGGAACCACCTAAAACCACCCAAAACACAAATGCGTTCTCTGCCTTCCGTGAGAGTGTTGTTGGTACAGATCACTGCTAATTCATCAGCTCCTATTTGGTTAGCTCTACAATAAAGATGATAAACTTATCTCTGTAAAGGCAGACAGCGAACTGGATTAAACCAGATTACTGGCCTGAAAAATGAAACAAGCAAAATAACTTTGAAGACTGTCACTTGTAAATGAGAGAGAAAAGTGAAAAGACTGTTGCATGTTCTATGTCATATAAAACATGTGACTACTACTGATGAACAAAAGTTGCATGTCAGATCAAAAGCATCATATGAGCAGCTTATTATGTCACACCAATTTTATAATGAGATGGCAGTAATTTATGCACTCCATGCTATTTGATAAAAATCATGTATCTATACGTCAGACTTACAAAGGTGATCCTGTATGTTTGGTTTCAATATCAGCATCTCCTTAAACTTCTTAGCCACATATAGTCTGGTATATTCTGAAGACTTTTACACACTTAAAATACAGATCTAGTTGTACTCAGAGCTTCAGAAAAAATAGTTAACATTTTTAACTGGAACCAAACTTCTAAAATTCTCCTGCATACTATCGGACAAGGACACAATAGGATCTCTCAAATCATAACCTGCTGCCCCCTAGAGAAAGTAAAATACCTATGTTAAACTGTATGCATATTAATTGGAAGAAACAAAACAATCCCACAAAAAATTAAGCACATATCACAGGCACAAATGTTGAAAAAAATGCAAGCCCATGGATTTATTTATTCCATCTAGTAGATGCTAAATTAGCCCCCATGGCTCTTGGTATGAATCAAAGAAGAAATAATGCAAAGGTCATTTTCTCCTTTCAATTGTCCCTCTCTTATTTGACTCTTCACTGAACTTCTACTGGCTTTCTTATACTATCACCACAGTAGGTCGTTTTTGCTTATCTACCAAAAAAGGTTAATAGCTTAATAAAGATAGACCTACAACTGATAATAGAAAGCCTTAAAAAAAAAAGGGCTGACCAAGGAATGAAATAAATGGCCTCAGCAGACACAGGCTGCTTCAGGGAAAGTCAGAGACAGAACATGATTATAAGAAGACAACTTTTGTCACACACACCAAGTAATAAAGCCACATGTTTGTGAATTCAAAGCTTACCCATACCTGGTGGGAGGGATTGGTTCTGCACAAAGAAACCTGGCTGCTGTGGCTGGCCCATGATACTGTAACCCCACAAGGCAGGCTGAGGAGGATGCATCACTTGAGAGGAGACTGGGGAGTAAGTGGGAGGCACTCTGTATAAGTTGTTCTGTGGATATTCCTTAAAATATACAGCAAAAGTGAATGTTACTGACATTCATACCTTACTAACTCATAAATAATGCCAGTTTTCCTACTAAATTATTAAAGGACAGAGACAGTTCTCATTGTCATTTGCAACGATGTAAAAACCAGATTAAGTCTCAGGCTGCCCCCAGGTAATTAACATGAACAACTTCATGCACACACCATCCATTTTAACCTTATTAACAAGTATTTTTTGCAGGCTATAATTAGGTATAGCACAAGGACTGCTTACTGTATCAGCATAGAAATTACACGAAGAACTTAACTGAAACATCAAAAGGTCAGAAAATTATCTTAAAATTATAGCTACTGAAAATGCAACATGTAGGCAAACCAGCTGGATGCTGACAGAACACTATCACATCTAGAACGTGTATGACTATGCTGGCAGCAGTGTGAAGAAGACTTAATTGCACAGAATGCTGCTTCTGGAAACGCACATTATTATTTGGGTGGTGTCAGGGATGTTTTTCAAACCCTTGCTCTAATGATTCTTCAGCTTAGAAACCCACACCTCAAAACCCAATAAAAACTAAAAGGAAAAGCATCCCAGAAACCAGAACAAACCGCAAAGTAAATCAGTTCATCTATGTGAAAGAACCTCTTTCAAACCTGCTTACATTTGAATGGGACCTGGGTTTAAACTAACATGTTTGCTCTCAATGTAATTTGAACAAGAGGAATTTTAGAAATGGATACAAACAATAACAGCTGTACTTTACACCAAATGCAAGCATATACAGAACCTGAATCATATTTATTAAGATCCAGTGTAGCATATTTTACACAGCACATAATGTCCTAAGCATATTAGACCTCTACCCTAAGCTGTATTTGCCAGAAATCCACCCTCCTCCTGAACATGTCCATTCGCCCCCTTTATTAGGACCCTCTCTCCTGGGTGCAAAGCGATTTTTGAAGGTAGCTAGGACAGCACCATGTAACATCAGATGCTTCAGTGATATATTTCAGGTTTTGTATGGGGCACCAACTACTTACATCAGCCCTTGAGCTTGACTTTGACTTTCGTTTCCTGCTCTTCGTCTTCTTCTCGTCATCTGTGGCATGTTTTCCCTGATCAGAGAACTCTCCTGACTTTCTTTCTGGTTCCTGAGACACAGGTGTGGTGGGCTCTTCCTCCTCCTCCTCTGGAGGAAGGGGTAAGGGCTCGAGGTAGTAACTCCGTGGCTTGGGTTTGGTGTGCATGTGGTACAGGAGGAGATGCTGCTGCTCCTCGTATTTTATCACTTTCCTGTCGACACGAACTGTACCAAACCATGCCCAGGAGAGAGGAGCAGGATTTTTGTGACCTTCAAATAAATCCCAAGGGGACACCTTTTGTTTTGTTGAAACCTGAAGACCCTGTTTTAGAATAAAAGTGAAGTTCATATTTTAAGAAAGTTGAGCACTAAGGCAGATGCACTTTCTGTATCATTTGAGTCAGAAAAACCCAGTAAGGATTTTCTTCCTCCACAAAATGTACCAAATGCATACAGGTGAGATTTTAACCTTTACCCAAGGCTGCCATTATAGTACCATTTGCTTATAGCTATGCTAAAAATTTCAAATTCCATTATCATATTTTGAATGAGAAGTCAAGTATCTATCAAAAATTACTACTCTGAGAATATCCTGGCTAAAAGTTTACATAGTCAAATAAGGGGAAAAAAACCTAAGCACTCTATCACCAAAAAATGCCAACCCAGTCTGCAGAATAAAAAGCTCTACCCTAAGGTCTGTTCTTCTCTTGTAAACAAATTCACTTTAAGTCATGCATCCCTTTGTATTCCAAATAAATCCAAAACAACTAGTACACTTTTTTTCCCCTCTGTCTTTTGTAAGCAGGATCAATCACCCTCCATCTTCCTACCAGCAGGTAACAGGTCAAAAGGTTTCAGGTCAAAAGACCTCTCAAAGGTAGGATTGTGCTTGAAAACAAATACTTTTTTTAAGAGCTGCTGCTGTTCAACTCCAAGTCAAATGTAATTTCCTTTTTCGGAAACTTTTGTGGAGTTGGCATGATCAGTCAAGACCCTGTATCGCAGAACTGGGCAATTGAGCAAGCTTATGTGAACACTCATCCCATTAGCAGTTGCAAACTGACTGTGTACCCTGCACATGTAACAAGGGCGGGCATGTAGCAAATGTGACGACTGAAGTTTAAACAAATCAGAAAGTGAAATGTTACCCAAACTCTTCAATTTGTACAAGTGGCATAAAATTGTTTCCGTTAAAGATGCACATCATCTATCTAAAGCTCCAAGGCTCTGCAGTGAGTTGTCAGGGAGAGTGGGATGGGATGCTTCCAGTTCTGTTGCAGGGGTGGTGATGCCGGTGCATGGTCCCAGTCACTCAACGCTACTCAAACCCCTTTGGCTGTGGCGTAGCAACTCTCCGCGTGCCTCTAAACCCACTCCTGGTTTCACGCTCCCTGAGGATTTTCATATGGATCATGCAAACAAAAACTGTGCAAGAATATTTGGAACAGAAGTGTATTTGATTCTAAAAATGATCTGTCATTTGCAACTTTTTTTAAAGGTAGTATTCAACAGGTCAGGTTTTCCTCACTTTTGGCACCAGTCTCACAGAACGCCTGCCTGTTTTTTCAAAAGAGACTGCATTGCTGTGGCTGAAGGTTTAGTAATGACTGAGAGTGAACCAGAAAGCTGAAGTACAGCAGAAGTGCAACGCTTTCATGTTATTGCATATAGACGCACGTACTGTCCAAGCTGTACCTGTTTGCTTGAATTTCCTACGCTCCAAAAAGCATGGAAGAACTGAGATGAAAGCAAACATTTACTCTTGCCTGTTTCTTATCAATGGAGTCAAATCCTGCAATTTTGTTTCCCTTGGTGTCTATCAAGGATCCCATTGGCTCACAAGTGATAATATCACATGTCTGCTTCGGCAAAGGGAGCAGCTGGCGAACCTTGTCAATGCTTTCCGACCGCTTGTCTCCCAGCTCTTTCTAGAGAATAAATACATCCATCAATCAAACAAGGGGCAGGAGAGAGAGAAACATTATACTACTTTCATCATTAGAAAATGTCCAGTTTCTGGATGAGTCATTTCCTTGTACTTCTGTTAAATTTAAACAAGTGGCTTTGCAAGGGTTTTTTTGGGTTGTTTTGGGTTTTTTTATGTGTTTTTTTCCTTTTTTTTTGGTTGGGTTTTTGGGTTTTTTTTAGAATATAAGTTATCTTTTCATCTCTTGTTTATACAGAACATAGAAAACGTGTAACACAAAGTTAGTGTCTCAAACATGAATAAAATAACTAAGCATCTTGCAGGGTCCCCACTTTTAATTTAATATGAAGAAAATACTTGAAGTCTGTCTTCCCACCCCCAAATTCCTGTATTCTTATTATCTTCTTTTTATCCTTGTTATCACTTAGGGCCGTTTCAATCTCTCCTCTTTTTCCAAGAGGCCTTCCCAGACACTGGAAGCGACAGGACTAAAACAAGCACAGAATGCAATTTGAAAGAAATGCTGAAAATGACAAGACATAACACTTACTTTTAATTTTTTCACTAAATTCATATAAGCCCTTTTGTTTTCCTCAGGCCCTCCTTGGGAAGCGTTTGACAAGTCCGAGGCAAGTGTCCCATTGATGAGAACACCCAGCATATCAAGCACGGTTGTGAACAGTTCACTGGGAGGAAAGACAAGTATTACCCTGACAACTACTGATTGCCAAGAGATGCAGGGACAGATACTCACAGCAAAGGCCACAAGCGCAGCCCTTCAGACAAACTGGGTTTTTCAGAGCTTTCTGCACGGACACACACCTCAGCTTACATGCATAAGCCCCAGCACATACATTCAGGTGGACTGTCAAGACATGCACACAAATCTTATTGTAAACCCCTGTTCAGAGCTACAAACAGCAGAAACTAGTAACAGACAGTCATTGGGAATTACAGGCTCCAACTTAGGGAACCACTCAGGTATGTGCTTGTTAAGGAAAAGTGTAAATAGTGGCTCCAGTGCTTTCCAAACCAGAGGTGCTTCCTGAACCAAGACCAGCACTGAACATGGAAATTGCGCTCAAGCAGTAGGAGGGTAATAGTAAGAAAAACATAACAATAACATATATGCTATCTAAACTTATAAGCGCTAAGGACATGAATTAGCTTGTTTAAACAGTGCAGACATACTTGTTGGTCTGCAAATCAACAGTTCCTGAAGTGATTATCTGGAGAAGCAGAAGTGCCCAGTCCGTGGTCCACTGGGTACTCCTCTGCACAGTGTCAAACATGCCACCTACCTGCAAAAGAACACAGCAGATAGCAAGGCTCTGCATGTATCTCACAGAGGCACGGTTCCCTTATCAAATGGGTTAATTATGAACAAAACTTCTTTCCAGTTCCCGCTAGGTCTTGTGTGTTGAATGCCACCTTGAAGTGCTGACTTTAAATAATGTTCCTCCCCACCCCATGTTCCCAGTAAAAAGCTTCTCCTAAGGATCTGTAGAAAAGCAGAATATTATTACACTTCTCCTCCAGTTTTGTATCGTCACTTTCATGTTTGATGCAACAAATTTAAGTCAGTGAAAAAATTCTCAGAACTGAAAAAGTGTCAGATTAAAACTTTCTAGTTATCACTTTCCCACACCCAAAAATTAGACAATAATGTCCAGTGAAAAGAGAAAACAGATCTGAAGAAACAGATAGCATGGATTGAAAATGAAAACTGCTGAAAGATGTATTTTATCCTATGAGCAATTTTTCACTATTGCTATCAGCATAGTGCGATACTGTAACACATGCCTTGGCTTTGAGAAGGAGCCATTTTATGCTTTACTTTAAGTGCAGTCACAGTGATCCCAAAGCTGGTCACAGCTGGCTCAAGTCCCTTTGACGTGAACCAGGAGCAGTGCAAAGGCTATGGTTACCCCTCTAGTTGCACAGCTGCATCTAAGCAGCTGACAAAGACACATGAAGAGAACAACACTGCAGTGTTACACCTATCTTGGTGCTCCCTTATTTGGCCTCCACAATCCTACTGCACTGTGCTAAACAGGCTGCGGTGGTCCTGACCTCTGGTACACAGGTTTCAAGAGATATGGGACACTGGAGAACTCAGTGGAAACTTTCTAAGTTAATACATATATCCAAGTAGCAGCAACTGAAATTGCACAGGTAAGTTAAATAGCTGAATGTTACATTCCCTGGAAGCTCTCAAATTCTCAACTATATTGACTGCCCAGTTCTATAAAATCCTTGCTTGTTACATGGGGATAAAACATCAGTGGGCAACAGCCTGGAACATCCACAAAAAGATGATACATTTCTGAGGTTCCAGGGACATTGAAATGAAGAAAGCACCAGAAAAATAAAAGCACAAAGTATAGGGTGCCATTCCCATTCATTTTATATGATTAATGTCCAAACATTATGGTCAGGAGGCATCAGCTGAAACAAGAGAGACAGAAAGAATAGAGACAACCACCAATGGAGTAGAAACACCCTTGTGTCAGGGCAGAGGGGTACTAACAGCCCTTGCTATCCCTGGCCAGCCCCACCTGGGGCTAATCCCGCCCCTGGCCCAGGAGCCCCCAGCTGGGAGCCTGAGCCTGTCCCTGTGGGACCATGCCAGGGCTGCATCTGACCCTGGCTCCCCTCACCGGGCCTGATCCTGAGCCACCACAGTGAGCTGACGTCCTGGTGTGGCCTCAGCACAACCCCATCCCAGCAGAGGTACCTGATGCCCAGGCTGGGAGCTGCAGTACTCCTTAGCTGCAAGCTTTCAGGAAGCCCGAGCCCATGTGGCACCCTGACATGGTACCTTCCCTCTCCTTACCACCTGCTTCAGAGTAGCTGTTACAACTTTTTATAACATCAGGATAACCACAGAAGTTTTTCTTACCAAGTTAAGACGAAGTTGTAGGGCTTCATGCATCATTTGCCTAGCTTTAACATCATCCTGGTACCGTTCTTCCCTCCAGTTGCTAAGGATCTAAGAAAAAGCATTTGATTAAGGTTGTTTTATTGCTGTAAAGGAATGTTCTCCCATTAAGTATTTGTGATGATTATCTGTAAGGAATCATAAAAGATTATGAACCTTTTTATCCTTGTGCCTGTTTAAGGTTTAGAGCAGATTAAGCTCACTAGTAGAGGGGAAATGTAAAGAGTTGATACTATGCTATCAATTGTGTTAGTTATGCATTTATTAAAAATATTGTTTCAAACACCCTGGTTAACTGTTCACCACAGGTAAGCAAATAGACCTCTTGTACTGGATGCAGCTTCCCAACCAAATCTGGTGGGATCTCTGCATGAGAAATGACCAGAGCCCCAGGGACCAGCTGCATTTCAGGGCAGAACCCATACAACAAAAGAAAGCCCAAGTGGCAGTGACACCAGGGGGAAAAAACCTCAAAGAATGAACTCCTCCTATTGCCTATCAGCTCAGGTCCAGGCTGCAACATAGCTCCAGCCTGGACCTCAGCTGAGAGGCAATACGAGAAAACAATGCACCTTAGGCATCAATTTTCACTGTCACAGTAATTCATAGAAACTAAAGACAGAGAAAAGGAAACATGCACCCACTATACTGGGCACTGTATACATTCATTTTAAAGACCATCTTAAAGAGCTATTGTAGGCTAGAGCATGAACCACGTGAGAGCAGGAAGTTCAGAGCAGAATCGGCAGAACTTGTGAGGAAGCACAAGTGATCCAAAGGAAAAGCTGTAGGCAAGGGGCCAGTCTGGGACTAGCAATATTGGTTTTTAAAAATACAAAGAACTCTTAATCTGTAGCAGCTGGAGAAGACGAAGGATTTTCCTAAACACGGAAAATTTCAAACATAAAAACCTTTTATGATTAGCTAGAGACTGAGAAGACTATTCCTTTGGGTACAAACATCAGTTACTGTTTTTCCTGGAAACAACTGAAATCAGACTCAAGTTCATTATATTTCTTTGCAACAATTTTAGAAAAAAAGATGTATTCACTCTCTAAAAGGAACAAACACTTCCCCATTCTTCCTTCCTTGGACTGTTCCTTTTGGCATAGCATTGCATTGTAATTTTCCTGGGTTTACATCATCATATACCCATATAAACGATGACACATGAAACATCTCACAAAGGGTGCTCATGGTTATGTGCTTGTTTTACCTGATTAACTTGATTCTGCAGTGATGTTAGAAGCCCTTCCCGTTGCTCATCCTGCCCCTTAAGGCAAGTAAGTACCAACGAAAGGAAAGGTTGCTGACTCAAGAGAGACATGCTTTAAGAGAGGCAAACACAGAAGTCAATTAGTGAAGTTATTTTGATACTTCCCATCCTTGCTCCCTTCCTTGTTTTGTCTACTTTTTTTCCTTGAAGTGGCACTGGCTGCATCTAAGTCTGTTTCTGTTTTAGTAAATTAAGGCTTTGCCAGGCAAATTAAAAGATCATGTACATAAGTGGGCACAGCACCAGCCAGTGTAAACACACATATTATGCGTGTCATTACTGAGAACCCACCTAGCCCAGGGCACGGAATGACCAAAAGTTGCATGGACACTTGAAGGCCTGACTCAAAATCAGACCATGTTATTTTAAGACTAGTTTAATTAACTGGGGATACAATTTTAGTGGAGATTAGGCAGCTAAAGTTTCTAACCTATGTTAGTGGTCTGATGTGAATTCCAAGTAGTTTCCCATGCAAGCACTGATTAGTGATAGCTGCCTACCTAAACTGCACAAAAATTCTATCACAGGCTTAGCGTAGATAAACTGAGATGCAGCTTTAGCTGGTTGCAGGAGCTATGCCATACCAATGCAAGGGTGTTCAATATTTTTTTATTATTATATTAATGTGTATCCATTATAACATAAAATTAAGACAAACTGAAAGAAATACACAAAGATAAATTTGAAAGTACATGTGAAGCAGAAGAGAAGTTTAAAAGGTCAGCAAAGGGATTTGAGTAACAGCTTGTGTAATGATTTTTGCAGTTTTAGGTATATAAGCTCCTTGAAAATTCCATGTGTCTATAAACACAACATAAATACATGTGCACACATGCACACGTGTATTGATTACAAGTAGTCATTTTAACAGTTATTTTCATTTGGAATTTAACTTGACTTCAACAATTTAGGTGACAATTAGTATAAAGGAATGGCAAAATCCCAAGGTCCAATAAAAGCTGAAAAATAGAAAGTCTGGATTTTCAAAAAGCCATGTTAAAGAGCAGTTTTTCAGATTTTAGGAACAACATGGTAGGAACACCTCCTCATTTTCTCATTAATTTCCTTAAGAAAAATTTACAGTTTGCAAGACAGTTATTATTGCAACTGCTATCCCTACTACCTAAAGCAGAGTACGAAAAAAGAGTTCTTATATATGCGTCCTGGTTTCAGATGGAACAGAGTTAATTTTCTTCCTAGTAGCTGGTGCAGTGCTGTGTTTTGGCTTTAGTCTGAGAACAATGCTGATAACACACTGATGTTTTAGTTGTTGCTAAGTAGCGCTTACCCTGATCAAGGACTTTTTAGTGTCTCATGCTCTGTGAGTGAGGAGGGGCACAAGAAGCCCAGGGGGAGCCAGGACAAACTAACCAAAGGGTTATTCCATACCACAGCATGTTATGCCCAGTATATCAGCTGGGGGGAGTTACCCAGAAGGGACCAATCACTGCTTGGGTTGAGATGGGTATCAATCAGCAGGTGGTGAACAATTGTACTGTGCATCACTTGGGTTTCTGAATTTTCATTTCTTTTTTTTTTTTTTTTTTGTTCCCTATTATTATTATCAGTATTGTGGGGTTTTTTTTGTATTATTTCTATTATCACTATATTTTACTTTATTTCAACTACTAAACTGTTGTTATCTCAACCCGCGCGTTTTACATTCTTTCAATTCTCCCCATCTTGCCCAGGGTGCTGTGGGAGGAAAAGGGTTAGTGAGAAAGTGGTACTTAGTTACCAGCATGGTACTTAGTCACCAGCTGGGTTTAAACCACAACAATATGCAATATAAGATTTCATACTTTCCCACAGTATCACTGGTTTTCCCACTCACAGAGTAGTAAAGTTTGTTTTCAACAAGCGGTTTTCAAAAAGTGGTTTGTTTTCTTCAGTAACTGTACTTCGGAAGAGTTTCACAACAAGAAAGATAGTTGGTATTTGAAGCTTGTGTATAGTATTGAATTTGAAGCTTGTGTATAGTATTGAATGTAATTTCTATCATAACTCTAAGGAAGTACAAAAATTATAGGCACTGTGGAAGAGTATTTGACTAAAGAAAAATCAATAACCATTAAGTCATTAAAATTCTCATGTGCTTTGAAAGTTAAGAGATGAGCTCAAGCTTAATTTCCAACAGGAATTAGATGACATCTTATGACAATTATGGGATCTTAATGGCAAGGAAAGTGGCCTACTGACATGGAAAGGAAGAGACAACGACAGTTAGACATTATCTTAAATGTCTAACTTTTCCCACCACCAAGCTGCAGAATAGCCACTGGAAGATGTGCTACAAAGCTTTCACATTTTGTCCTCTGATACCAATGATATTTCTTCAAACTAAATGAAACCTGAACCCTGCTTGGGGTTGATAACTTTTTGCTCCACAAAAGTGAAGCAATGAGGTTTGGTGAAGCCAAAATCCAGCCCTCAGTATACCCCTCCTTCAGAACTACCTTTCACCTCTGTGTATAGGGATTTCCCAAGGTCGTACCTTTTTTGTTTCTGTCTATCTCTCTCCTTCTTAGAAGATGACCCCAAATGCTGACCTTTCTCCAGCTCCTCTCCCGCAGCTTTCAAGACCCTACCTTGAACTGAGGTAGGCAGTTTTGCAATCAAGGGAGCCACCAGCCACACTCCTCGCCATTCAGAGGAACTAGAAGTAGAACAAACTTACTTCAGCCAAAATATCCATGTACTTTTGCAAAGAGTATTAGCTGTTACAAGACTGAACTGCTTTAATAAAACTGTTGGCACAATGCATCTGGAGTAACTAGTGTGGACTGAGCAGTCACCATTTCTGGTTTCCAGAAAGTTCAAGAATAGCAACTATATTTACTGTTAAACAAAACTAAACAGAAGTAACCTTCAGGTAACTCATTTCTGTACATTCCTTTTTCAAGTGCAAAAAAGTCTAGGCAATCTATGCATAATTAAGTATCATGTTGGCTAAAATAATTAAAAAGGTGCTACAAAAAATACCTTAGGAATGTCTTTTTACCATTCTGTCTTGTATTACTTGTGTCAGCATTTCCAACAGAGTTTGGATTGAAGAGGCCTATACCAGAGTTAGAAGAGTTATTGTTTAGATCAGCGGATTGCTGAAACACCTCTATTGTCGCCTTTGCAATATTATCCAACAAGCTGTTCATTTCAGCCACAGACCCAGAACCCTACAGTAAAACATAAGTAAACTAGCACATTCATGGTATGTTTGCTCATGGACTACGTTAAAATTTAACATACTTTTTTGCATTAAATATTTAGATAAGAAAGTTTGAAAACAAATACTCACAGGCTCCTTCATGCACTGTTTGATCATTAGTTGCAGCTCCAACCAAGACTGCCGGAGAGTCCACTGATCTAAGTTCTGGGTAAGAATTAACATTACAAATGTCAACACTTCAGGTCTGAAGAAAAAAAAAATCTCATAGTTGAACATGGTACATGCAAAACATTATCTTATAAACAGATCATCACAATCACTATAATTTTTAATAGTCTAATGACATGTGAAAATATCAGACCTATCAAAGAATGTACATTAACTTCCATATCTTTGCAGCTAATATCCTTACTCGATACTTTTGACCACACAACTTTGCTGAATAAAAATGTCACTCTCTGTAAAATCTGAGTTTAGTTAAGTGTGAATATGGAAAATGTAATTCACTCCTTCATTAGTAATTATATTACTCCATGGCACTGCCATCCTAGTGGACATGTTCGCATTTAGCACAATGGCCAATCTGATTCTTCGCAGGTCTATTCAAAGAAATCCCAAGCACTTGTCTTTATAGTTTAAGAAATTAAGTGTCCCTAGTGCAGCTGAATTTGAAGACATGATCAGTTTAGGACTGTCCATGAAGGCACCTGAGCCTTTCCCGTGGGCAGGAGTGCCTTTCACCACAGTAGTGTTAGAGGCCTACTGAGACCGTAGGCATCTCAACCTAGGCAACCCTAAAAGCAGCTCCCTTTTCAGTGGCTTCCTAATGACTGACAACAGTGAACAGCAACAATGATCATGCTGCATGCTTGTTTCTTCCATAACTGTGGAATCAGACATAATTAAACATCAGAAGTCACACAACAAAATGTTTCCCAGAGTGGGAATCCTGAGCACATGCAGCTTTTAATGAAGAATCTAATGCTTGATTGCACCAGAAACTGCAAATCAGTGTCAACTGGTGGTGCTGGTGAATGATAGGTTAAAAGCCAGTACATCACAGGTAGTTTTTCTTCCTTTTCCCCATTGCATTACCTGAAGTATGCACTTGATATGCTGCCTCTGAGGGTTGTCACCCTCCGTGCATTCTTTAATACCATGAGGATAACAGATAAGTTGAAGCAGTTTCTGTGCTTGTTTGTTTGAAAGAACGGGATCCAAAATAAGATCTTTGTCTGTGCACAGCCTCTCAGGTTCTTTTAAACAGTGTTCTCCAACCCATTCCTATAAGTAATCAGATAAACAGGTCCAGAACATAGTTTCAAGACAATATTAACTTTTGGTAAGCTAAACAGAAAAGTGATTTTTCCACCTGCAAAGCTTGAAGTGAACTACGGTTCATGCAACATTGAGATTATAAATGCCTTCTGTCATTCAGTACCTCCTGAAAGTACAAGATTGTTAATAGTTTTTTTCCAAAATGAATTTATTCTATATTCTGAAAGCAACTTTGCAATAGAGCAAATGCTAATGCAAAAGCACTTGAACAGACAGCTGACGGTCCTATTGTCTGCTCAAAGCCTTTGAGATTCAGGTAGGAAAAAAACCTGATTTTTTTTAGAGTTCTCATAGAGAGCAGGGAGATGCTAATAGCTAAAGCAATTTCTTCTCCCCCAGTAACATACTACGCCATGTATAAATTTTCCAAATGAGAAAACCCAAACAGAACTCAAATACTGAAATACTTCAACAATCATTTTGCACCAAAATACATGATAACACTTTTCAAATAAAATAGCACTGTTTCTCCAAATGAAGACGGATAAGTACTTTAGAGATTACCTGCTGACAAATTGTTCTTAGCACATATCTAGCATACTCGCTTAAACTAGCAGTTTCTATTTGAACAGCTTTTCCACATGCTTTCAAAGTGTGAGAAGAACCCCAGACTTCATCCTCATTGAGTTCATCTAACAAGCCTCTCATATGGAAGTCTTCACTCTTCAAAGAGTTGACATTGTTGTTGCCAATTTCGGCATCACCTGCACAGCAGAAGCACAGAAGCAGAGGGTGAACTTCTGCTGATGCCCCCAGATCGCTTACCTGCCAGGGGATGTCTCTGCAGGGACAGGCCAGCTGAGGGGTAAAGCAGGAGTGAGGCAGCCACAGTAAAAGGGCAGCACTAATGGACTCTGAAAAATCACCATGGTCAAAGTATTCTCCACTTGCTTCATTTTGCATAACATCTTTGTAATGGATATTTCAGAAGTAGAAAAAGGTTTAAACAAATCAAACACAAGTAAAGCCACTATGTGCTCAACAAGAAAAGTTCTGTGAGTATATGAAACTGCTTTGGCAGATAAGGAAGAGTTGGGTTACTGACTCTTCTCAGGTATTCCTTTCCCAAGTCTTATTTTTATTTATTATCACTCCATAGATCAAGAGACAAATTTTGACCAGTGGTCCCTTAGCCCACCTTCCTATGAACTTCTTGACAAGACAGACTGATCTTCCAGGGAATGGAGAGGGGTAGAGCATGCTGAGGGAGCCTGGCCAACACTGGTGAGTCCCTCCTCCTCCCTGCAAGGTACTGGCACAGCAGTACAATCACCATCTACCTGAAACCAACAGGGCTGACCAGAGACAAGGAAGAACACCTCAGACACAATACAAAAAAAAAAAAAATCAGAACTGTAGCAGTTACTGTTTTACATATTTACAGGCCTGGAACCTTGGGCAATGAAAAAGATGCAACTACAGTATGTAGTAGTGGGGAAAACAACACAAACCACTGCACATAATCATACCCCAGAGCCTGCAAGGCCATCCAGCAGCCTGCATGAAGAGTGGGCTAACACAGCCTAATGTTTGAAGTCACCAGAAAGTCCCATGGTTCTTATGATAGTCATCTCTCAGAGAACATCTCAGATCAACAACTAACGTGACATGACAAGGCTAAATGGCTTGCTTCAGTCACTTATTCACACATACACAGAACAGCACAAGGAACCAGCTCTGTAGAAAGAGGAGAGACTGAATGAACAGTGTTGTCACTCATGAGACAACACTGCTATTTTTCCAATAGCAGAACATATCCTGAGAGGTGAGAGTTAAAATCTTTGTTCCCACACACCCAGGCAAATCCAAAAACCTCCATATCACTGACCCAATGACTGGTAGATCAGACACATCAAGCCCCAAAGAACCCAAAGGTCAGGACAAGCTCATTGCAAAGAGCATGGGAAACAAGCTGATGGAAGCCTGTGCCCAACACGTGTGAACAGAGAGCAGCAGCAATCAGCCTGTCCACACCCTCCATTCAACATCTTATGAGCTTGTGAGCACAATCATATCAAACCCAAATCTGTACCCTTGAAGGACAAGAGGGAAGAACCTGGCAGACAAATAATACATTTCCAAATATAACATTTTTGGTACAGAAGGAGATGTGCTGCAGTATATGCACAAATAAACTGTGTGCCTGATACTTCCTTCATACCACCCTGCACCAGACACTACCCAAACCACACCCCTGCACAGAGATGAAACAACACATATTCGCACCACACACCATTAATGAAGAAAACCAGCAAATCTCAGCGGTCTGAATAGCAAAAGAACATCAGTAACAGCCATAAACGTATTTCAAATTCACTCTCAACTCCACCAGTCCATCCCAGATAGCTATACCTTTAACACCTTTCCCAATACAGCCACATCGTTAAGGATCAAGGGGTTTTGAGACAGTTCTGAGACACTGGCCAACAGAAAATACAATAATGACACTCTAGGGAGGTGTACCTCAGTGGGTCTGTCCACATCTGGAAGATCTTACTTGGTTAACTGGACATTTACTTAACTCCAAAAATACACATCACCATAGGTTACAATCTTTAACTGAACTTAAGCTAAACCAAAGCTCTAAGGCATTTGTTTGGAAAAAAACGTATTCATCATTCATGAAGAGTTGCTTAGCAGCGATTCTTTCACAACTTCCACAATGACAGACACGTGATTTGTGGTAAGACACAGAAAAAGGTGGGAAAAGTGAACTGAGATCATATTTTCTCTCCATATTTGAGAGGGACTCGCCTGAGTTTGAAATGTACTGGGACTTTGTGGTAGGGGTAGGGGTCAAAATGTGAAAAAGTCACATCTGCTTAAAGCCTCATCAGCTGGGGCTGACTCACCAGAGAAAAATCCTGTCTCTTGACCTTCTGTGGAAATGCTACTTACATGCTACACAAGCACAGACGGCAGACACATTTGTCTCTTGCCATCAGGATTTTCCTTTCCCAGGAGCACTCCCAGGAAAGTGAACCGGCACTATCTCTTTTTTACCCAAACACTAGAACAAAAACATTACACATGACTCTATAATCTTACCAAGCATTAAAATTGCTTTTAAGACTGCAAACACAGCTCCCACTTCTATACTGTTGTGAGCAGCAGCCAAGAGGTGACGATCACAAGAAGAACGAATTCCAGGAAATAATTTGCCTATGGAAAGAAGATAAAATCTTGTAGAAAACGGCAGTTGTTTACCAACTAAAATTTCCTATGTACAAAATCCCTTTCATCTAGAATGGCTACAGAAGTACAATAACTGAATTAAGAACTCAGTTTTCTGGAACTGAAAGTGAAGACCAACAGGTAAGTCATTAAAATCAACTGGGATATGTGGTTATGAAGTATTAATACCAAAATAAGCTATGATAATTTAAATAGAAAAAGGATCTTGTCTTTCACTGTGTCCATGTAAACAGTGAATTTAACCACGAGACACTGACATGTATTTTAGTTTTGACTTCACAGGTTTAGGAATTACTTCCCTCACCTAGTCTTCATAACAAATAAAGCAAAATTAATTAATATAAATGCCTGTTGCAGTTAAGCCTAATTCTGCAGCTCAGAAGCAGACTTCAGAAGAAGCCAGTGAATGCTTTTTCTAACTTGAAGATAAACAGACAGAAAGACAGGGAGAGAGGGAGGGAGAGAGGGAAAGA
>NW_009926199.1:23928-32699 GCF_000696875.1 Nestor notabilis
GGAGGGAGGGAGAATGAATCCACCTTTCTGAGGGTGGTTAACTGAGCCACATGTAAGAGAAGACTGTAACATGGTCATATTTTACTTGATTTGTACTACTTCCTAGAGTTCAGACATCATTTTTCCTATCTGTTCAAATCCACTTTTATTTCTTGGGAGGCCTGGGACCATGTAACACATCTCTGTTACTCAGACAGTATTCTTCATGTCTCTTACTTTGCCCAAATAAGCAACAAAAGCTCATTGATTTCTGGTCAAAAAAGAAATAAGTATTACTTTTAGATGGAAGAACTTGACACCACTGAAGAGCTGATTTTTTTTTCCCCGATTTAATTTTCCCATATAAATAGTCTTGTCATCATATTTGCTGAAATACTTTTCAGTCAAAAAACAAGTTATTTCCAGGCTTGCTTCCTTTTAGTTGTTAGGTGCCCTACTCCTTCCCCTTTTGGTCTGTGGCAAACACACACAGGTCAGACCACAGAATAATCAAATTTAAAAAGAAAAAGAACTACAGTAATATATCCTGAGAACTAATTTCCTTATGTTTCTTCTGTTGGAATAGATGCAGTTATTACATCCTATTAAAAAATCACATTTAGTTTCAGTTTACATGCAAGGCTACCAAACTGTGTGATGTTTGGTTTCCAGATCACTGCAGGATGACCCACCACTGCCCTGACGTTATTTAGTATGAAGGACGGTGGTAGCTACTACCATTGCCAACAGCAGCACTGGCACAAAACCAGTATTAATAGCTCCGAGGCTCACACGATGGTTTCAATGAAGTTCCAAAACAAAATGAGAACTATCAGAATAGAACAATTCTTCTAAATGTGTTCCTTTTTGCTGAAGTGTACACAGATGCTATGTTACAACTTAATTTTCTTTTTTAAGATGTAATATTAATATGGCTGAGTTTTATGTCAACATTATGCCACACCTTGGCGGCCAAATGTTGATAATGAATAAGTTTCAGAAAATTTCTGTAGTTTTACATGCATACAAAACATTTCCCAAACAAGTAAGAATAGCACATATCAATTTTTCACTAGTGAAACATCTGTAATTTTAAAGAGGCTATCATTTGTATTTGCACTATGGTATTTTCACACATGAGCCATCAAAACCCATCTGAGTTTGCTTTCCGAAATGAAAGGACCACACAGCAAGGACCTCACCTGTTCCCTGGGGAAAGAAGCAAATCTGGGGTGTCCTGAAGAGGTGCAGGAGCAGCCGACAGGTCATCCTTGCCCCAGGCTCAGCATCTGGATCTCCACAGGCTATGGAAGATGGGATGTGGACATAAAGCATCTGCCCAGGACCTTGCAAGTCCCAATGGCAGACTTGGAAATGTTCTACCTCACAGCCTCGTTTTAAATGGGAATACAAAAATTTAATCAACATTTATGGCCTTGAGTGATTAAAAACCAGGAAAGAACAGTATGATTTTTGGTAAGCAAGAGATGTAAATATGGCAGAAAATAATGCATGGTTAAAATGGCTTTTGACAGTCAAAGCAGAAATAAGAAACTGAAATCTAAGCAGTAAGTGAAAAGAAATATGTGAAGTGGCCAACAAAGAGGACCACAGCTAGAGTACTCCAGGGCTGCAGGCAAGGACAATGAGGTTAGAGGGAAAAAGCGATATCAGGCAGACTGATGCCAGAAGGAGATGCACAACCTGAGCAGATCTGGCTGACATTTGAGCATACAGCATAGAGCAGAAGAGAGTTGTGAGCAAACTTGAAGATGCATAACATAAGGGGACAGTGTGCTGCCAGCAACTCTGATACCACTTGTCACACAGGGGTTCTCTGATCTGGCTTGGAATTGCTCCTTTTGGGAGCTGCAGGGACACACATGCTGCAACACACAATAGGTGGCATTCCATACAAGAATGCAGTTCAGAACACTCTACTGATTCAGTCAATGGAGACTTCTTAAAATGAAGGACTTAAGTTTTTCTCTTAGTATTTTCTTACCAGCTGCAAGAAGAGAAGGCAGTGCAACATGCTGAACTACATCTTCCAGAGAAAAGCACTGCCTGGCAATCAGTATAGCAATGAAAGTGGCCAGGGAATCGTGAAATGACAGGTCACTCACCTGAAAGGAAAAACATTGCAAGGGTTCACGTAACAGCACACACACCACTGCCACAACTATTAAGGATAAACATTAAAATGTTTACACATAGGTATTTGTCTCTAATTTTAATGCATTTCCCAAATAATTTACGGCAAATACTGATCATTTTTAAATTAATTTTAACAAATACCTACTTCAAATATCACAAATTCTGAAATAAAAAGCATTACCTTTATAAAAACTTCAGAAAATTTTATCATTGTATAAAAACTGATAACATCAATACTCATTCCTTAGCTTCAGGACAAGAATATGTCCCAAATATACACAGCTTCAATCTGTAATCAGTAATTAAACTATAGATAAATATATCGAATTGGATAATGGATAACATAAGTAACCGTAACCCTGCTGACTTTAATACGACTACAGTAAGTTACATCAGGTGAGGAAGGAACAGCAAAAGTATACCACCCCTTCTACAATCTAAGATCCAACACCAAAGCAGGTATTTAAAATAAGATAGGGATAGTTATTTGCACATCTCTCAACATTTTAGAAAAGTATACAGACATGCCTGCTCCTATATTCTATAATAAAGAAAAGAAAAAATTTACAAAGAGGAAACTCCAAGCACTGCCCAAATTCTATATTAACCCTGAAGATGTAGGAAAGAATAAAAACCCATCAGGAATCTCATTAAAAGCCTTGAAAACTCAAATGGATACAGGACCAAACTTGTGCTCCATCTTTTGTATTGAATGGAAACCTTACTACACCCTTAAGTGCAGCCTAGGTAAATAGGTTTAACAGGTACTTCAGAAGATATTGAACTTACATCTACACTGCAGAGCAGATCGTTGAACCCCCAGACATGATTTGAAGAGCAGCAAAGAGCTTTTACAACCCCTAACCACTCTGAGCTAAGAACCGTGCAGCACGCCGTCAGCTCTGCGCAGAGGTTTGCTATGTCATTAATCCTAGGGAAGAAGAGTAATACAAGAGCAAGATATTTTGTAAAAAATAAATATTTAGGTC
Organism: Nestor notabilis; assembly: GCF_000696875.1. Classification (NCBI taxonomy): domain Eukaryota; kingdom Metazoa; phylum Chordata; class Aves; order Psittaciformes; family Psittacidae; genus Nestor; species Nestor notabilis. The sequence continues at coordinate 27,054 of NW_009926199.1, forward strand.
AAAGCAGATCAGTGCAGAAAAAAATTGTGTTTCCTCACTTAAGGTGGGATTTTACGCCTAAATGTGATTATGCTACTGTACATATAATCTATTGTTATTCACTTACGGACAACTGAAGCATTTTCAGGAAAAAAAAATCAATACATGACTTGTACCCCATAACTTGCAGCCATCCAATCTACAGTAGCAGAGGGCCTTTAGTTTGTGTAAACCCTACTTGGTATACCCTGTGTTCCCACCAGTTTCTCTGCTGGTGCTGAACAGCCCAGGAAGAGGGACGGAGCACCCCAACCCCCGCTGCCTGCAGCCCACCACAGCAGATGGCCTGCTACAGGGGCACACTCCAGCCTTCCCTCAGCGCTGCCACATGAACAGCAACTCCATTCCCTTTCATGCAAAAATGTGACAGGAAAGCAGTGCATGTGGTGCACATCTCCCAGCGCCCAGGTCAGCAGTGACAGACATCCCACTGCAGGAGCCCTCCCGCTCTGTGCCAGGCCAGCACTACTACTCAGGAGGAAGGAAAGTCACAGAATCAATTGACATTGATGAATTTTACTTCACAGATCACGTACTGTGTGATTCGGTGTATGATTCAGAGTTATGTAACATTTTAAAAAAACAGAGCAGAGTTGACTTATGCCAGTGCAAGTTATTTTTATTCTGTTGCACTGTGAAACTCGTTTGGCCACATTTAGATGTTCCCCTTTGTTGCTCTTACAAAACTGCTTCCTCTCAGCTGCTCTGCTCAGCCAAGGATGCCCCACATTTCATAGAATTACAGAACAGTCTGGGTTGGAAGGGACCTTAAAGCTTAGTTCCAGCCACCCTGCTATAGGCAGGGACACCTTCCACTAGACCAGATTGCTCAAAGCCCCATCCAACCTGGCCTTGAATACTGGCAGGGATGGGACAATCACAGCTTCTCTGGCAACACATTCCAGTGCCTCACCACCCTCACAGTAAAGAGTTTCTTCCTGCTAACTAATCTAAATCTCCTCTCTTTCAGTTTAAAGCCATTACACCTTGTCCTGTTCCTACAGTCCCTCATAAAACATCCTTCTCTACCTTATAAGCCCACTTTATATATTGAAAGGCTTCAAGAAGATCTCCCTGGAGCCTTCTCTTCTCCAGGCTGAACAAGCCCAACTCTCTCAGCCTCTCTACACAGGAAAGTTGCTCCAGCCCTCTAAACATTTCTGTGGCCTGCTCTGGACCTGCTCTGGACATTTTAGAGATGGCTTTATACTGGGAACAGAGGGAAGGATACCAGAACTGCACACACTTTGGGCAGGAGTCAATCAGAAAAGAAAAAAGAAATCCACAATTTCCTTGAGTTTTGCGATATGTCAGTGACCTTAAAAATGGCCATTAGCTACTACTGTACCAAGGCCTAACTATCAAGACCAGGAATTTTTCAATAAAAATTGGAACAGGATCAGAACAGAACACCAAGTTGTGTAAAAGCAATACTGGTGCTGGAGGCAGGGGTAAAGGCCAAATTAGTGTCTGTTTCACCCTGCATCACAGACTGCAAAACGGAAAACCAGGGTAGAACCATTCAGCATTGCAGTGCTTCACTTGCACAGGAAGGCCGAGTTTATGTGCTTATATGCTGGAAGGAGGAAGCAACTGAGAGAAGAACACCTGAATTATGAAAGAAACAGTGTCAGTGTAAAACCTGACACTGATATTGTTTTACTGCAAGGGTTCTTCACTATACTTCCTGTCTGAATCTTCACATCATCTAAAAAGATCTAACAGAGACTTCAGATCCAAGAAGCGTTATGCTGGATCAGACCAAAGCTCCACCTGGCAGTGTCAGGAGCCAGCACCTGCTGGTGTTGGAAGAAAACTGCTCCCAGCAGTGCTGTGGAAGTGCAGGTCTCATCTAAATTCTAATCATGGGGGATCAACTTGAACTGTGTACCCCAAGGCCCAAGCTACTCTCAGAACGTAACAGGCAGCTCTTATACCTCTAGTAACTTCTAGCCAATAAAACTCCTAATACTGCATACAAAGATGAAATCCATAAGTAGTAAATTACACATTTAATAAATGAAACACTGATTGCATCAGGAGAAGGAAGTGACCTAATGCAGAACCCTCCCTCATTTACAGGCTTCTCATGAGCAAAGATTGTGCTGAGCTGTTCTGGCTGAAACAGCCCAACTGCTCATATGAAAAACTTACTAACTGCCTCACAGTGAGTACTTTCTACTTGTTACTCCCTTCCGTTAAAATGTGCAGGTTGATTTACTGAAATAACTTAGAGAAAACAATAAATTTTCAGCAACCAGAAAGAATAATGAATGAAAACAATCGCCAAAGAGACACAAAACAGAAAGGCGAGAGGAAACCTCATAGACACCTTGTAAAAATCCATCCATTTCTAATTCTGGCATGGTTTTGCCTTACCTTCCTGCATCTTGGTGCCCCATGCACACGTTCATCAGTGCATTGCAGACAAAGCTGTAGCGGTTGGCAGCGTTATCACTCAGGATCTTGCCCAGCATTGAGTAGTTAATGCTGTGAGCAGAAGGATTCTCAATAAAATCTAGCATGAACTCTGGGTCCCACAGTAAATTGGAATTTGAAGGCTGAACATTGCTGTATATCGTTTGCTTCACCTTAGAACAGGCACTACTGAGGACCAAAAGAAGAGAGAGTTGTGAAAAAGAGTACTTTGTGGGAATGCTGTTTAATATGCCACATGGCATTAGAAAATTCTAGTTTGGTTACCATCCTGTATGTGCTTGCAAACTCATTTTTGATAAGGAGCATCTACCAGAAAACAAGGCTGATAAATCGATTTAATTCAAATTTTCCTGTAAATAAAGTTTTGAGTTTCCAAATCTCTTATACGACATTTCTGTGACTGAAATGGTGAGCACCTGGACAAGGACCACCCATTCATTCCTTACTAGCAATAACTTCCTGAAGTATCAGACGCCTCTGAAGGGAATGGTAACAGTACTTCATAATGCTGCTTCCTGTAACCACACAGTGAGCTGCAGTGGTGGTAAAAAGAATTAATTAAGGAAAAAGGAGGAAATGTACCTAAATTTAAAACTCTATATTTGGTAATAATGAGAAATAGCAGAAAACTTTTTGAAAGATTAGATCAGTAAACAGAGAAAAGATACTTAAAGGCCATATTTATGACAAAAGGTCGAGATATGTTCCAGGCTAGGAATGCCTGTATGTTAATTTGCTTTCTTCAGGGCAAAAAAAGGTGTTAATGAAGAACACAAATTTCACACACAAAGTGTAAGCAAAGCAGACTCTGAAACTGTATTTGCACAAGAAGTAATGCTGGGGGAGTGGTCAGGAGATAAGATTTTAAAAAAAAAAAAAAAAAAAAAGGTGAAGGAATGATTTAAAAAAGGGAGTTTAGTGAATACAACTAAATACACCAAGCATATGAAACCAAAACATACACCTCACTTAGTAAAACCCAGTCATGACAAATACTGCAGATGATATCAGAAGCCATTTGCGAAGCACAGCAATATACAGAAGGCAAGTCTCTATATTTAAACATTTAAGAACTGTAATTCATTGTTGGTTCAAACTGACTTAGAGAAATAGCTGGACTTAGTGTGCTGAAACAGGGCAAAGAAAGTTGCCACATACAGACAACCGTTTTGGGGGTTGTTTCAACTGTAGCAAGGAAACCAAGAAGAAAACAAGTGTTACACTATTACCTTATACACAGCTGTTAAGAAAATGCTTACATAAAATTTATTACCAGTTTTCACAGAATTTCTAACTCCACTTATCAGAAAAAAGGGGCTTCAAATCAAGTGCTGTATATCACATATTTAATATATTAAATACCTTAAATATCTGTATATTACTAGATGATGTTTTGATTTTCTATTGTAGGTTAGGATTAATAAATCTTTTTTGTTTTGTTAGTGAACTTCAGGTTTTAGTCAGAAAAATGAACATACAGCTAAGTCACTTCTGTACTTCTATATTTCATGGTTCTTTTACCTAACCTTTCTCATATTAAATGCTACAGTTCCCACGTGTTTGTAAACCTATTAAAATATTAAGGTTATTACTGAGAACTCTTTTCTCGCTCCCTATGAAATGAAAACCACAAATCTGAAATACGCAAAACAAAACCAGGTATATAAACTGGGTATATAAAAGACGGGGAAACAGTAACTGAAGTGGTTTGTAAACTTCACAAGATGATACATATTTACATATGAAAGCTTTCCACACAACCCCCCCGTTTAAAAAGTAAGAGCCAAAAAAAAGCATATGGGTACCTAAAACATCAGGAACTGAACATTTGAGCATAAAATTTCACAAACTCAAACATGTTTGTGCCTCTCCCTACATCAAAAGAAATATTTAATAGAATATTACAGCTGTGTCAGCTAAGATTTTGTTATTTTTCCATCCAGCGTTTTATGTATTACAGCCAATTTTCTGACGCATTATAGGAACTGAATCAGTCACACCACAATCTGTAAAAGCAAAGGTGTGTGGTGAAGGGTCCAGTGCTGCACAGCACAGTTGCCTCAGCAGCGTGATGCCAATGGTCCCTGCATCCCTCGCCTGTTCACCCCATGTCCTGCTCGCTGCTTGCAAAGCAGCCCTCTGAGCTCACCCCTGCACTGTACAGTGGGCTCAGCCTCTGCACTTCCAGAGCATATACCCACATAGTGTGAGGACTTCGCAGATGCAGGGCCACATGCTGTGCTGCCACAGGCCAGACAATTGCATCAGGAAAGGTAAAGCAGCAAAGGCAACAGTATATTTTCCATGGAAAGCAAACCAAACTGAAACCACAGCAGCCCACATTAGTCTACAGGCTAAGCAGTTGTGAGAAAAATCTCATTACCACCCACCTGAAGAGGTCTCCAAACTTGCTTCTCAGGTGACTACAGGACACATACAGATCATAGAGATAAGCTAGAATACATCTTTCTGGGGAAGAACACTCTGAGGGATTAATAACGTGCTTTACCACCCCACATAACCTGCAAAAACAAAAGCATTCTGAGCTTGTTCCAATACACCTTAGAAATGTCTCATGTTGTTACGTATTGAATAAATCCCACCGTTAGCTAGGCAGCATGATGACAGACCTTACACTCAGGGAGCCCAGGGCAGGACGGGAAGAGCAGGAAGGAAATACACAACTCCCCCCTTTTCCTAGGTCACAAAGTGTGCAGGTTCCGCCAGCCCCCAGCAGTGGGAAGCAGGCTGTGGAGGTGAGCCATCCACTAAGCTCAGCCGGGCTCATCTACAGCCTTCCAACAGCACTGTGATAGCTGGTCTCACTCAGTACATCAGCCTAAACATGCTTTTTGCTTAAGAGAGAATACCAAAAATACATGTTGGAAAACTGTAGCTGCCACAAACCCTTCGAAGACTTGTGCGGTTTGCTCCGAGTTGAGGATAAGGCAGGCATGGTAACGCCGCAGAACGGCAACAATGCAGACGCACAGCCCTGTCGTGTAGCTTCCTGCCAGGCTGGACGACTTCAGCAGCAGCTCTGCCTCCACAACACTCAGCTCATTCAACAGCTGAAAACACATACACAAAAACAATGAACCGAAAGTAACTTCCAAGTTAAACACATAAAATATGTGGGGGGAAAAAAAGAAACACCCACCCCCCCCC
>NW_009926199.1:32730-39882 GCF_000696875.1 Nestor notabilis
CCCCCCCCCAAAAAAAAAAAAAAAACAAACCACATTAAGGAAAAACTATACGACAAACAAAAATGATATTCCTGACTTACTACTGAACAAGAGAAAGAGGGAGCAAAATAAGCTGTTAAAGTATACAAAATACCCCCCAGAACTGCTCTTTAGAAACACATGGCATTTCCAGCACCCAGATGCTTTACTGATGATATGATGGTTCAGTCTGTACTGAAGCCCATCCTAAAATACTCCAGAATTGTATTAATTTTGAAAGATTTAAAAATAAAATACTGATTCTTTATAATGGTCAAAGTAAGATAGAAGGGGAAGTATCTGGCATTCTGTTTCAGAGGTCAGGAAACTGAAAAAGATCAAAGTGCATGGCAGCAAATCAGAATTTGCAGTCCAGCTTGGTTTTCTTATGGTTTTACAGAAAACATAACACAGCTTTATCCTGACAAAACCCCTGCCAAAAATGAACTCTGATTACCTGTATTGCAAAGTCTATAAGTCCATTGATATTCAGTGCTGGCTCCATGAGATCAAAGATGAGCTGTATGTGGTGAGCCAAGGGAAGATGATACGATGTTCCTGAGGCAAAACTGGTTATCTGTTCAAGAACGTTACTGGAGATCTGCGAAAATGAATGTTGAAAAGCCATACAGTGACTGAGGGCTTCTCAGACACACTAGTGCTCCTAAAGTCCTATTGTGTAAGTGGTAATAGCAAGTAACCTTTTGCAGATAACAGCACTAACAAATCATGCCTGAGTATATCTATTACTCCAGTGTCCAGCAAGTCAGTTATAATGCTGTTTTATTTTCAAAACTGACGACACAAAAAATGCTGTTCTGCTGCTTTACAGCTGGCAGTCAAACTTTCTTAACATCTACAGTACTGATTTCTATTCTGTGGGGCATTTTGCTTTAAAGAAGAGGTAAAATAATTTTTCTTTTCATCTTACTGCATTGTGATTTTTTTTGATGTTTTCCAGACAATTAATAACACATTATCCTGCAAACAAAATATGTAGTAAATTAATTCCAAAGACCACAGCCAAAGCTGCCTTATAAATTAAGTATCAAAAGCGTATGTCTTTTACTCTGTTTCTAATGCTAGCCTTAACTTTTAATGTTAAGTTAAACTATACTTAAACATAGTAACACCTGACAAAGCAATGAAATCCTATGCTGATACATTTGCCCACTTACGGGTCCTAATATAAACCAGGAAAACTAGTGCTTGTAATTTAAAACAAATTATTTATGTTCTCCAGTCAGCCACTGATACAACTTTTTAACAGTAAATTCTAATTAATAATTCTAACATCCAGAAAAGAACACACCATATTATCCACCAGCTTCTCTAAGAAACATAGCTTGTTGCACAAAAACGCAGAAAAGTTTGCTGCCCTTCCTAACCATCTATACAGTAATGTAACCTTACACACATGCAAGAGATTGGGTAACGAGTATCTAATTTAGCAGCAATCCCTAAACAATGCTGTTAATGGAAATTTATGTAAAATTTGTTGTAAATTTTTGATTTAAAAAAATCATAAAATCCATAATAATCCAGAAAGCTTCTTGCAAACAAACCAGCCACCCTCCCACCCCGCCAACAGACAAACCAATCCCCCAAATATCTACTGAAGAAGGGATTTCAGAATGCCAAGGCAGCATTTTTCCTCTTGCCTTTGAAGAAGCAGTGCACTGAAAATTCTTGGTATATACAAAACACTTCTGAAAGCCTAGCTTTGCCTCTCTATAGCAGATATCTCTATAGCAGAATGTAAAAGGCTTACGATTTTATATAGTCAGTACCTGAGATGTCACCTGATGCTGATCAAAATAGGACAGCTGCTGTAGTTTTGTGAACATGGTCTCTAGGGTTGGAAATGCTTCTTGTTTGGTCTTCCTGGCTTTCTGCCCTTCATCCCCAACTTAACAGACACAAAATTACTTTGGTCATTTTATATTTAATGGATCCCTAGTAGCTTTTTGCATTATCACTGATTTAAAAGACAATAAAAATCTTCCAAAGCGTTACTCAGGACTACATAAACCCTTACTTGCCTCAGTTTCCCATCATACTTGGGACAAATATAGGCCACAGCATGTAACAATATCAAAGCTACTTTGAGGTTACTCCAATGCAAAAAGGCAACACACAAGAAAAACTGAAAAGCAGTCACACAGTTTTACCAGGATGGTAAGGAATACGCATTCCTACTGGCCAGTATCTCCTATTTCAGGCCTTAGCCTAACACAAGCATTCACAGCCAAGTTGCTATAATGGAAAATAGGGATTTCTAGCCACAGCAGCCCTTTGCCATCCTGGTGCAGCCACACATAATTGCACCTTGTCCTACACACAGATTGCACCTTGTGCTACAGGACCCTGGTCAGTACTGCACCCCACGACCATGAAGGGGATGAAAGCTAAATTACATGACCAACATGCATAGCTCCAGACAACTTGCTGAGCACTTTACAGATCCCACAATCTTCACTACAGGCTACCACATAGCAGTATTAAAGCATTTACCACCCATTTCAGTAGTACTCTTCTTATTCAGAATTTTGAGGATGTCTTTGGTAATCTTCTTCAGCTGATGCCTCGCTTCGTCACGCTCCTTACCAACGCCATAAAGGAGAATCATGCGCTGGTTACACTCATGACTTGAAGATTCATCCTGAAAAGACCAGATATGAGTGACATAGAATCATCTCTTTTTTCTGTCACCTCCTGTACAAACCTAGCCGGAGCAGCCCAGGCTGTGACAAACAATAACTGACTTTTTGGCAAAAAAGCATCTCCTGTGGAAGAAACACTGACAAGTGAAATGACTAAAGAGTAGGTGAAAAACAGAGAGGGGGAAAAATGTGATTTGACATTATGAATTATCTTTGCACCTGTAAGGATAGAGTCAGAAGCTGCATACGGTGACCCTCTTAACTGTCCCTGGATTGATATTCAGTAGCAGATTAGTAAATAGAAGACAGATGCCTAGAAAATGTGTGACATTTCTCTTATTATGTACTAGTCCCTTGAAAAAGGCTGCAGCCCAACTCCGAAAATTCTCGTTTACGCATCTCAAAGAAATAAAAATATGGATAGTTTATTTAAATTGCAACTAGTCATATTTAGTCTTTTAGTAAAATGTGTCATATAATGTTGACACACTGCATATAACTTAGAAACTCAGAGCACTACTCTGCAAGTCATCCAAGATACAGGCATTTAGTTATCCAAACTAAGCAATCAATACTTCTTTCAACTACTTAAAAATTTTTGTAAGAAATAAAGCTGTGTACAATACTAAAGAATCACAAGGCAAAATGGAGCAGATGGGAGCGCAACTCTACACTCAGAAAAATTGCAGAGTCTTACAACATACAGGCTCTCTTAAAAATAGTGACTCCCTTAGCAGATCAAAAGCAGGAAGTCAACAGCCAATTCTTTTTTAAAATTCTGTTTCTCTCCTAGAGGAAACAAAAGCAGAAGCATCAAGAACGTCACCTGGAATTTGCAGCTGTCTCTGGCTAAGAAGTTAGTTCACAGCCAGAGGAAGGTCTAAGTCTCAGAGCTGGGATGCACAGTGGCTCCTCTAGCCTCCCCTTTCTATAAGGAATGGACACATGAACACTTCTGCCTGCTCACAGGGGGAAGAGATAGAGGAACTGCGAACAACTTTCTGTCAGCAACACTAGCTTCCCATCACAGAAACACCCAAGTGTTTCATCGCTCCTCCGCAGCACACTACGGTAACCTTCTCTTTGATTTTGGGGTGGGAGGCAGGTGTCTGGTTTTGCATGCTTAGGAAATACTTATTTTATTAGGATTAGACTTGGCAGCTGAATCTGTTGCCAGCTTCAAAGCATAAGCCAATTGATTTCTATCTTATAGACAGAAATAAAACTTTGCAGCTCTGTAAGGATTACGTCGGGTATATCTGGGCATCACCTGACAAAGCATCAGCTTCCCCGAGTGCCTTATTTTCACAAAGGCAGAGATCATAGAGAAATAGAGCAATTTTATGTGCATCTACACATCTGAAAGTTGCCCCTTTTGAAACACAGGCCTTACTGGTTCAACATCCCTGCCTCGCCTTCCCAGGCAACCAGTTTGGATCAGACCTGATCTGACCAAGTTTTTTGGACTAAGAGCACCAGTTTTCAGCCCAGCCACTGGTACCGGTGCTGTGGATGCCCAGCACACAGTAGCTGTGTGTGATAGGCCGGCTGATGTACTCGGGTTTGTGGTAAGGGTGGGCTCGGACGGGCACATCACTGTGCAGGGTCTCAGCAGTGGCTTCACACAGGTGCTCGCTGAAGAGCATGGGATGCTGCAGCTCCTGCATGATGACTCATATCAATGAAGTTTCAAATTCACTTGCAACACAGCCCTGGTAAAGCAAGTGATTTAGGAAAACAACAGGATAAACTGCTAAACTAGAAGTAAAGGTATGCATGAATACCCACATAAATAAGGCTACAAATAACTTCAGATTTTGCTGGCAAGTGCATAATCTCTAAAGTAACAGGTACCATTAGCTGTCCAAGCGCCAATACGTAGGGTTGAAGAACAGGTACTCCTCTTTCACTTTCTTGCCCTTGAAAGCAACAAAAAGTGACTCTGTGGGGTGCCACATCCATCCTTTGAGCACCCAAGTGAAATGGCAGCAGCCCACCAGCTATTCCCAGGGTCTGAGCAGGGGGAAGAAGGGGAAGGCAGAGATTTACTTCAAAGACAACCAAAAGAAAGGCTGAAATAACACCACTGGGAGAAACAGAGGCCAGCCATGCAGAAATATAATAAAAGGGGCATTCGACTCCTTTTACTTCAGCCCAGCACTGCTAAATACGCAGTCAAAGTGAGTTTAAATGCTACCCCGTACCACACGGAGGAAGATGCAGGAAGGGATATTTCTCCCTGGGAGTAGACACATACCATGGCCCTTGCCAGCTCCTCACCAGCTGTAATGCAAGCACCAGGGCCATGAGGGCCGGGACATCCATGGCAGGGCCCCCAGGTCTGCACTGCACCCAGAAAGAGCTGTGCTGTCACCTACGCACACCAGGAGACAGGCAGCAGACAGTGGCTGCACCACCATGCCAGGCCCTTGCCCACCCCTGCAGCAAGACTCAGGAAAGCTGTGTGGGAAGCTCACGAGGCCAGGATGGAAGGTCACCTTAGCATTTCAGTCACAGAAGATCAAACCAGACCACCTTACAAACATGGCTACACCTAGTGCTCTTCTCTTGTAGAAACCTGATAATCTCATTAAAATAAAACACAATTTACAGCAGTCAAAATCCCCAACAAAATGTTCATAACACAAAAACTAAAACTAGAATAAAAAGGTTCAAGTCTTCTGATATAACTCAAAAATTCATTTTTCTTTTTGTTTTTACAGGAAAGAGGGGAAAGACAAAGTGCAAATGAAAGTCACAACCAACTTCAGCTACCCTAGAAACAACAGCAACTGCACCAGCGATAACAGAATCAGTCAAGTAATTTTTCCTTTGCTTTATACAGTTCTGTTCCTGGTGGGTATCACAATGAATGGCCTGGCAATGTGGGTCTTTTTTAAAATATCCAGTAAATCCAATTTCATCATCTTCCTCAAGAACACTGTCATTTCTGACTTCCTTATGATCTTGACTTTTCCATTTAAAATCCTTAGCGATGCAAAGTTGGTATCATGGGTACTGAGAGGATTTGTGTGCCAGGTCACCCAAGTTGTATTTTACTTTACCATGTACATTAGCATTTTGTTTCTTGGTCTGATAACTATTGATCGCTACCAGAAAGCTGCTTCGCCGTTCAGAACGTCAACACCAAGGAGCATCTTAGGGGCCAAGATCCTTTCCACAGCAATTTGGATATCAATGTTTGCTCTTTCATTACCCAACATGATTCTAACAAACAAGAAGCAAACACCTAAGAATGTAAAAAAGTGTGCTCTCTTGAAATCTGAGTTTGGCTTAGTCTGGCATGAAATTGTAAACTACATTTGTCAACTTATCTTCTGGATTAATTTAGCAGTCATAGTTGTATGCTACATACTCATAAGTAAAGAACTGTATAAATCCTACAAAAGGACACGATCCACAGGAAAAGCGTCCAAAAAGACTGTAAATCTGAAAGTTTTCATCATTATCACAGTGTTCTTTATTTGCTTTGTGCCGTTTCACTTTACTAGAATCCCCTACACATTGAGCCAAACAAGAGATGTTTTTGAATGCTCTGCTCAGAACACCTTGTTTTTCTTGAAAGAGAGCACGCTCTGGCTGACATCTCTAAATGCTTGCCTAGACCCATTCATATACTTCTTCCTTTGCAAATCATTTAGAAAGTCCTTGCTCGACATGCTGTGCAAGCACACAGCATCATCAGAACTCAGAGCACAGATGAAGGAGCAGAACGAAGGAGATGACACAGACGAGACACCACTCTAGAGTTACCGTACTCCCTCTTGGCCACGTATGTTTACTGGTAGGTAGAAGCAGAACTACTCCTGCAAAGAGTATCTAGAATTTCACTGACTTCTTTAGAAACTGTCCTACAAATGAAGCACAAACACCCTGGAACCAACATCCCTGGTTGCAAAAGTTGTGACACTAGAAAGCTTCAACCACCCAGTCGCAACTTCCATACTTGTAAGAATTGCTGAGAGGAAGTCTGAACTTGTAGTTGGAGGTGTAAGGAAAAAATTAAAACAGAGTCATGAAATATTACAGATGAGATTATGAACTGCAAAGATTTTGCAGAAAGAGTTGTCCGTGACAACACAAGATCTGGGAAATGCAAATAAAATACACAGTAAATGTGATTCTTAAATATAGCGACTTGTCACCTTGTATGCAACTGGCAAACAGAAATATAGGACATAGGTAAATAAGTTAATAATCTGTGCAGATTTTGGGTAACAGAATAACATTTTGCTTCTCTCATTATATTCTTGCAATTCTTAATTCATTGACCAATAATTAATAGTTGTATGTCACAGGAAATTATTTCATAATCAGGCTTATCTTGATGTGAGTTAAATCTGCAAATACTTCACCTAAATAAATATTTCATCTAAATAAATAAAAATGTACACTTTTATGGAGAACACTATATTATACTATAATATAGTGTTAATATATATATTATATA
>NW_009926200.1:0-15936 GCF_000696875.1 Nestor notabilis
ATATATATAGTGTTCTGTTGAACCAAATAAACAAAATGGACTGAAGCCATTCTGAGACATAACCAAACTGAAATTAAAAATACTTCCCCCCATTACTAACATTCTGTAGTGCAAAAAACTGCAATACTATATATCAAATGTACTCACAGTTTGCACCAAAATGAACTCCAAATGTGGTTGAGGTTAATATGCATCATAAGCCAATATAATATTTGAAGTTACTGAAAATATTCCAGAGGAACAATCATATTCAACTAACAAGCTGTTTATTTAATATGATTAAATATATCTATTACAATAGCATAAGGCTGTTGAAATTTAAGCTTTTCTTTTTTTCAAGGCACCTAATATTTTGACCCAAAAATCCCCCTTAAACAAGCCAGTATATGCAAAAGTGGTGTAAACAGAAAATGAACTCACCAGTGAAGTCGTATAGCATGGAGAAAAGCAGAAAGCCCCTCCATGACCAGAAGAATAAAAACTGTTAGCACAGCAAAAAAGGCTAGAACAGGGACTAGCAGTACGACACCATAGGTCGTATCTACACGAAGACCCACTCTCATCACCATTTGCCATAGAACTTCTGATAACTCTGTAAAAAGAGTTTTCCTAATTAGTGTTGATAATGGATACATCCACACAGCAAGCTACTCTGACCTGCATTCTAGTTTAAATGATAGTACAGGATCTGCTGAACATGGGCACTATAAGCAGTCATCCCCTTTCCCCCCACACCCAATTTAGTTGCCCCTCTCCTTCCCTTCCCTAAAATACTTAAAGGTACACCTCAGTTTCAGAATAAGATTTACTGATGGCAACGTTTTAAACCATGACACTAAGTCTTTACCAAGTACCTAAATACTTCCAAACTAGTCAATGAATGGAAAACAGGAAACGGTACCATGACTACTATGTGAGGGAACACTGTGCTCAGGTAATCGGCCTTTATACAACATGGAGCCATCAGTGAAGCAAATTACTAGATTCTAAACAGTAAGTGACAGTTTTGGCTTGGGGGCTTTCCATAGATCATGATTAGTTTAAAGAGGGAATTTTTGTAAATTAAGAAACAAGTAATTTCATAGTAGTATCACTTCAACACAGCAGCCTCCCTGGAACCAGCACTAAAAATCAAGACATGAACAAACCCACTACCAACCAAGCAAAAAATAAAGCCCCACTTACGTGCATGAGCAAGACTTAATGCCCAGAGTCTCAGATATGAGGCTGTATTAGAAATACATCCTAGACAATATTCAATGGTATGAATTGCTTGATTCATAAAAACATCTGCAAAATTAAGCTAAAACATAAAAAATACATTTGTATCCATTTAAATAACACAGTGCAGCAACTGCAAAGATTAATACACATGGAAGAAGAATGCCATTAAGGGGTAATACACTGATTTCATATCAAGCAAAAAAAGATCTGTTATGTATAAGATCCTTATTACAAAGACAAAAAACTATGTGCTACGGTTTTCCAGTTAGTTTCCCCAGGAACTTTGTGGATAGATAAAATGAATGCAATTTATGTTTTCCACAAAGAATATGATCTAACACTTGAAAACTCTTAAGTAGTAAAACCAGCTGTAGTTCTAATTCCCATTCGATTGAGGTCGTAAGTTTACCATGTAAATTTTTGCATCTTTAAAACCAGGATTAATTAGTAGTAATGCTACTGATAGATAAATAACTACAATAATATTGTAAACTCTGAATATTCATACTTGTTGCTTACAAAGATTTCCAAGACTAATATTACCACAAATTTCAACGCTTACTTTGTATGGAACAATGACACATTTTACTTAAGCAAACAATTCTTCTGTTTACTATAATAAGCAACACAAGTCTACTACTCCAGTGAAGCAAGTCCCATACATAGTCTGCATATGGGGAAACTGAAACAATTTTTTGTCTTTGAATTCACATGAAATCAGAGGAATCAGCTAAGACCTTTAAAACTTTGCCCAAACAGAACAACAGCAATAGCTGTGGAATGTTGCCCATGTCTCCAACCCCCATAATCCCCATCACAAGGTGTTATTTGCAGACATAGAAAGACTTTTGTCTGGATGAAAAGCCAAGATTAATTAACAGGAAACTGGGCAGTCATCCTTTTGCCTTAATTTTAAGGACCCATAAAACCACACAAAACCCATGATTTTTATCCCACTCTAAGTTAAGAAAACTGGTATTAGATGCAAAGCCTATAGATACAAATAAACCACTCTTCTGTTCTCCATAAAGACAGACTGTGGTTTACTGAAGCAATCTGAATATACCAAGAAATAATGAGAAAATAGCAACACAAAAAAGTAAGTTGCATTCAGGCATTAAGGTCTTTGTAAAAGCTCAGCTGATTTTCTTGAAAACTTCCAGGGACTCAGTGTACAGGTTATCTTCTTGATTTTCCACTTCTAATTTGCTTTTAAGGATATACAAACTAGAGATTCAATTAAAACATTACCTCCTCTCCTTCCACCTCTCTGTGCCCACTGTCCGAATGACTGCTTCCTTCTTCTACATCATGACATCTCAGCAGAGAAAGTTCTTCTTCACTTTCTTTTCGAACGAGCTTGTAGCCACTCTACAAAATGGAAACGTGTCTTCAAGTGGACTGCCAGTGTTGTGTTTAAAATGTATTTAAAGCACTTGCAGGCAAAGGCAAAAAGAGAGCTAAAGGACTGAAGTTCTGCTATGTGTTACAGACAAAAACTTTCCTAGTTGAATGGAAATATACCTAGTAAGGACATCACATGTAATACAACACCAGCTGAATTCTTCTATGCTGAAGTATCTCTCAGTACTTACCCTGTACATTCTAATGCCTCGGCCTCCACTGTGCAACCAATATAAATAAAGTGGTTTGCCAAAAAGCATTACAGGAACAGAAAGAAAAGCAATAGTAAGTAAAAACCTCTGCAGAGCAACCTGTCGGAGGGAGAAAGAAAAAAACTAGATTAGATCACAGATTCAAAAGTTGGAAAAGCCTTCCCATTTTCCTTTAAAGGCCTGTTTGAACATAAGAAGAATGCTGCTGATTTCAGTGAGCATGTGCTCCAAACTGAACATGCATGTATTTTACTTAACCAGACCTTTTCATTAGGGTACTCTTCAGGACTGGGTTCTATATTAAGGCATTACTGACATTCCGTTTAGTAAGATTATTTACAGCACATAGTCACTACATAAAATCTTACAATCAAAGAGTAAATATATTCTTGAATCATAATACATATTCAATTTCCCCTTAGTCTGATAACACTCCCCTTCCCAGGGGACACTCAGCCTCTCATGACTGGCAAAGTGTTATCTGCACAGGGGACATGGGATCTTCAGAAGCTTGTAAGAACACTGCTAACCTGCCCAGTGTAGAAGGGCTCTGTTTCATCACCAGTAAACAGGAACATGTTAATAAATTGAATTAGAATACTAGGAGCAGATGTAGAGTTCTCTGCAGAGTACGCCAACCACTTGAAGAAGATCATAAACACAAGGTAGCCAAAGATGCACATCATGAATAAAAGTTCAGGAAGAAAAACCAAATAAATATTATACTTCTTCTTGAAATGCCTATAAGGAAAAATGGGGATGGGGGGAATGAAAAATAAGTTTTACAAAGAAAATCAAGATAAATACAGGGTCCAAACATGATTTCAGTAAAGAGCACCCAGCACTTTTAAACAGCAAGACTGAAGTTACAATCCAGAACTGATTTCTTCATATTCAGTGAAATTTTAATCAAGTATTTCAGTGGAAATCAAGACCATCAGAGGCATATATCTAACAAGTGAAATAAAATCTTGTATTAATCAATGTCTTCAGATTTTTTGGCATAACACTGACCCATCATCTTATTTATGTGAAGGAAGACCTTTTTTTTTTAATATCAATTTTCATAAATACTATCATGCTGTTTTTAAAGTTGTTCCAGTTTCTCTTACCAGATTAACTGTTACAATCCAAGACTTGACAAAAACCACAATGTTAATATTACCTTAACTTCTTGTACTTACAAGTGGTTAAATACCCCCAATACAACTCCGAACGTCATGTGGGCAACTCCAAAAATCACAGACATTTTCATCTTGAAAGAGTTTAAAAAACTGAGACGGTTGCTTGCCAAATTCCAGATCTGAAGAAGAAACAAAACCAGCATTAAGAACAGTGTAATAGGAGGAATAAAACTGTGTCTTTTCTCTATTGGACACCAGAATTCTACCTTGAACAGGGATCACAGCCAAAACTTGAGTTTTGTGCCAGTAGTTAAACCTTTGACTCGTGAAGGGAGAAAAGCTCTTTTTGACGGGAGAATGCAAGCAGAAATGTATTTTTTCCATAGTTAGATTTATCTTCCTCATACACATAACAAAGCCCAATTTACAAATGGCTGATCACCACAAATGGATAATTCAAACAAATAGAACTAACCGGATCAATTCCAAAGGGATAAGCTCCATTGTATACACCAGAAACATTTGGATCCAGTGCTAAATAATGATTAGACTTCAGATCCTCAAGACTGCAGGGAAAGGAAAACACCATCAGACCTGACATGTTTCAACATAGTAACAACACGTACTTTCAGTTCTGCAGGACACTGCTGCTGCTTTCCTTAATACGACTTGCTCACCCACTGCCAGACTTTTAAGAGAACAAAAGGATTTCTAAGCGTTGAAGGACCTGGCTAATAAAAATAATAGATTCTAGATACCTCTAGGAAATCACAGTCTGGGCTTAATTTGCACTGTCTTTGAAAGGAAAGTTTCTGGATTTTATTCCTCATTCCCCTAGCATGGAAAGTTTCATTTAAAAAGCTCACAATTTGGTTTCATATAAAATTCACTAATACCCAAGAATAATTGGTATCTTTTTTCCCCTTTGCATTTGGATGAGTTTCCACTCTAATAACACAGCACCCACAACCTGTTCACATTTTAACCAAAGTCAGTAGTTTTGACTCTATTTTAAACCACTTCCTGGTTTTCAGGCAAAATGAGATGCAAGCTGTGAACATGCAAATACCAAAGGCCATGACACCTCACAACACTGAGGTTATCTCACTTCATGACAGAGTAGGTTTGACAGTCCACATAGCCTACTTTTTTCTTTTTTTAAGCTATCAAGCAGAGCTGTGCAGAGATTAATGATTGACGGGTAATTTCTTTTGTGAATTGCTGATTTCTTTACAGTAGATGCTAATGCTGTTTGGTTGTTCATTCCAGAAGAATCATCTAGGATAGATTTCTCCAAAACTAGCCCTGTCTTTTCTATTCCTTTCACAACCTGATACATATACATATATATACACACACACACCTTTCCTGGAAAATACGGTAACTGGAAACAAACTAAAACCATCAGCATAAAGACAAACCATAGCACAGGAGGCAGTGCACTTTGTATGAATAAAAAGAATACACGGTAAGACAAAGCTCTAGTGCCTTCTGTTAGGATTTCTCCAACAGTACTGAAGTGTGCAGCCATTCAGAAGAACACCTTTGTAAGACCACAAAAAATAAGATGCAGAATACACCTAAGACGATTTCAAGACTGAATAAACCCTCGAAATATCACTTCATAAAGTTAGGTGCAAGTTCTTACTACCAGTTAAAAGATACTATGCCAGCTGCAGTTTTTAATCACTAGAAGTTATTAGCTAGCATACAGCATTAGGGTATTGCAACAGAATCTGTTCCAGATAAGATTGATGGTCATCTATGCCAAATGATAATACTCTAGAAAATGTTCCAGGTGACTGAAGTCATGTAAATCCACTACGGCAGTAATGATAAATATGAGATTAACCCAATACATTGACTGAATTAAACATTCAAATTCTAATAGTGGTTTTGCAAAAAATTGCGTTCTCTCTGGATTTCCCAATTTGAGATAATGGGCAATTTGATTTTTTTGTTTTTAAATAACTATTCCTGCCTTTATTTATTCTAAGCTTAGATCTCTCACTTGGCCCTTAGTACACTTGAGCTTGCTACCTTAGCAACTAGATTTTGCTAGATTTCACTACATTTACTTACTAATCTCAATATAAGGATGGTTAAAATGGGTGAGCAAAAGGGTTAAACCGTTGCAGGAAGTACATTTTTGGTTTAATGGTAGAGCAAACAGAGGCTGCTACTTACCGCCAAACCCTCTGTTCAAACATTGCGGAAACATTCCATCCAGAACCAAAGATATTTACTGACTTGGAAAAACAGTCATTATAGATCAATCCAGTGTATACAGAAAACAGACCCATTAATAAAAGAACGTATCGGCCTTCAAACAACATCTTCATTATCTGTAAGTATTGGAAAGAAGATAAAAAAAGAGATCATCATGTGCCATGTGAGCAACTGTTATCTGGACATTTCTAAGAGAAACATATTTGCCGTAGAAAGACTTGTAAATCTCTTCTGAACAGTCATTAAGGAATATGAAGAAGAGGCCAATCAAAATGTAACAGAGAATTTTGCTTGAAGCACATGAATATGCAATTTACAATGTCAGCCACCAAAAAGGAGTGCAGTTCAGCTCCCCACATTCACAGCTTTATATGATAGTGATTTACACATAAAGGTTTACACGTGTTAGGAAACAGAGCTAGCAGCCAGTATATTCTGAAAGACAATTGTGGTTTAAATTGAATGCAGAGATTTTAAGTCCTCATGCAAGTTCCCATGACACAAACTGACTTTTCTCATTGGCACCATTACACTTAATAGTCCTTTTAATCCACACTTCCTTCCGGGAAAGTGTTTTCGCTGGAAACTAGTTTTCAAGAAGTTAAGACATTTGCAGCCATTCTTAATTAAATATAACTCTAATGAGTGATGCAGGGGTTCCTGCATTTCAAACCCATATAATGAAAAAATTACTTGAAGTTTAATATATTTCGAGCTACAACTCCTTCTCAGTTGTAAATCTGAATAATCGTTTTATCTTCAACATTAGTCACTGTAATCACATGCTGTAAAACACATCACTGAGTAGCCGCAGCAGAAGGAAAGATAAGCCCAACAGTATCAACTAATCTTTGTCAGTCTTTCATTGCAACTTGATTATTTCTGCCCTTTCAAAAAAAGTGAATAGTTTGTTAAGGTATCACATTAAGCTCAAGCAATCAAACACAGGAAATCCTGCAACAAAGGAACAAAGCCAGGCTAACACACGTGCTATAAATAGTATTTTTCAGAAACACAGTAACTATTCAACTGAAGTTATCTTGCTGGATGGGAAGTAAATTATTTCCAATTCCTTTTACCTCATCTTGTGATCTTTGTAATCTAGGGTGGTTTTCATACAGTATTGTCAGGAGTGCAAATATGAACATTAGTAGGCCATGCCCAAAGTCTCCAAACATAACCGCAAACAGGAAGGGAAAAGTGATGATGGTGTAGAGAGCTGGAATGACAACAGAACAGACTTCAAGTGTATAGCACAGCAGATGACATTGCTCTCTGAATTATGCCTCAGCAATTCAACTACTTTAACCTCTCAAACACTTTAAAGCTTTAAGTTTGAAAGACATTTCACCCCCTACTAACAGACCTTTCCCCCACGCTATAAATGTAACTCAGTTTAGAGCTTGCTTATTGTGTATCCCTTAGTAACAAGAGCTCCGCAGTTGAGCATTAGCTGGCAATTTTGAGGATGGCAATATGAGCCCAGGGAATAAAACCCGAACAAACAGTTCTTCCATGGCTATTTTGGCTCTGTATTGTAATGTACATTCTCCTGTACAGTATGACAGAGTCAACATAGCTACAAAAATACATAAGGACATTAAACTAACTGGGCTATACAAAAAGTTGCATTTTTCCAAGCTATGAGCTCCATGCTTCGGTAAGATCAACAGCCATTACCAAAGTTTCCTTTTTTCCCCCTAAATATCTTATCTTACCCAAAGTAAAACATATAAAGAAACACTGTTATATATACATAACATATAAAGAAACAGCTATTATCAGCATCTTCACTTTTAAAATAACTCATCGAAATAGAATCCCACCTCACTGTTTGGAGGACCATTTGTACTTTTGATGAGCTCCTGTAATTCTGGAACAGCTACTAATAAGCAATGTAGTTGTCACCATTTTGCCTTTACTAGTGTCTAATTCAGCAAGGTATTTAAACACGTAACAAGGGGAGCAGTAACGATAGCACAGCTCACAGTTCAGATTTCAGAAGGACCAACCTGGATTCACTTCCCCATAGTTTCCAACTCCATAAGCATCAACAATGTTTTGGAACCCTGAGGTGAATTTATTGGTGCGTATCAAAGTTGGAGGAGGTTGTGTTGTTGGGATGGTGTTCATGAATGAAGAAACTGTAGCTCCACTCTTCCTCTAGTTACAGACAGAAAGCAGATACATTTATACAAAACTCAGCAGATGCTACATCTAATCAAAATGAACACACTTCCTCTGTTAGCAGTTACACTGATCCTGTAACATCCTTAAATTAAGCCCCAAGTTTAATACTTATCACTTTGCGCCTAAAAACTTACATTAATCTTTTCCTCTGGTAACACTACTTATGCGCAGTGTTCTAATCCTTACTGTATAAGAAACATCAGATGAGACTCATCACTCAGTATTATAAAACAAAGATTACTAAAAATTCTCTCCTGTAAAACAAGACAACAGAGCTTGCTTCAACACAACACGAGGGAATTAACACCTCTGACTTAACTCCAAATAGCTCTGTGAGCCCAGTCACACTTCGGTCCAACACAGAAGTTATTCAAGGGAAAAAATACTAAAAGCACACACCACCACCACCCTGACCTACTTTTAGTCTATTTTAAATAACTATACAGATAAGGAAAGAAAATAATTAGTTCAAGCCAACAGTTTTAACACCAGTGAGCATTCAGCTGACTTACTGAGCCTTCCTCCAACGCATGGCGCAGACTTGGCAGATCAGCCACTGGACACCAAACCTCAGCAATTAAACATTTATTTGTGACATCAAAACTGCACAGGTTGAGTACATGATATATGGCTTTCATCTTCTTCACTTGGATAACCCATGCATAGATGGATTCAGATGCCTTACACAAGACTTGGCGTAAGTAATCCTCAGTTTTATGCAGCACCTTTGTTCAAGAAAAAACCAAAAGGCTTTAATTGAAAAATGTAACAGTGCACCCAGTATTTGTCCAGTGACATTACATTTGTAGGAGGGCATACTAACCACTGCTTAAAACAGAAGGCAAGGCCAAGTACCCTGAACTTCAACAGATACGTGCAACACCAGACCAGGGACGTGACATACAGCCATGTGCAGATCCAAAGCCAATGTATTTTAGAACCATATTAATATATTAATGAATATATTAATTTATTTCCTATGGTGCAATAAGTACAGCAAAAGGAATAGTGTTATTTACTCACAGTATGAAGATCCTGAATACGAACATTTAGTCCTTCAACAACTGCCCTGCGCTCCTCCATGCTGTTTGGGTAGGGATACACATGACAGTGATAGCTATAGGAAAACAAGCTTGTGTTAAATAACCAAACTAAACCAGAACAAATCACCAACCCCATGCCTTAGTCAAATCTTCAACATGCCATTTAATAACCATGGAACAGATTCAACTGAGAGAGTCAGTATTTTGCCTGTGCTTAATAAGGACTGCAGCTAAAATGACTCATACGTTTATTTCTACATTGCATAATGATAAAGCTAGATGCAAGGAGGGGGGAAACAAATCTAACTTCAGAAAGCTTGCCTAAAAATCAACACTAAAAATCAAGGAGGGGGAGAAACTAACAAGCAAATAACTCAGGTAGAAAGAAATTATACATATTAAGTTTTACTTCTTACCAGTCACAAATCTTCTTAACTTTCTGGCCAATCTGCTCACCCCAATAAGATACTAAAAAAACAAACCATTTTGTGGTTTCACCCTAAAAAAAACCCAAGGAAGTTGTGTTGATGAGGTTTGTATTTAACCAACAACTCCAATGTCATAGAGCAAAATAACAAATCTGAATAATTGGAAAAAGTTGTGTAAGTAGCATTAACTTTCCACCATTTTAATGAAGATCAAAATATAAAATTGAAGTGTTCAAACATCTCAGTTTTTGCTATATTAAAGAAAACCAGAAACAGTTTTCAAGGAAAAGAAGAGATTTTATTTTCTCAACTATTAGCAACAAAAAAAAGTCTTCAAAAACTAAAATGTTACAAATTAGACTGGAAGCACTCAAAACTGTCAGTTTTAGTTCAGAATTAGGCAGCCCTAATTGCTGATTCACAAACGCCCAATTCTTTAAGTTCCGAGAAAAAACTTCATAGAAGACCAACTTCTTTTCCTGAACTACTGCATGAACAAGTGAGATAACTATGAAAAGGTCTGTACGGACCTGGTTAATAAATATCCAAGCAGCCATTTATGCCACATATTTTGATCAAAGTAGCCAACCATAAACTCTCTGCTATTCCACAGTAAAGTTCTGCACTCATCAAGCTGAACTGTGACAAATTTAATTGCCACTCCAATAGTTACGGTGGCATCAAGACCTCTGATTTTGAAGTCTGACCAGTTCTAGTACTTAAAAATAGTTTTCCCTCCAAGGGCACTGGGAAATAATTCACATTCAGTACAGGCAAAGCTGAGCACAATTCTCCCAAGTCTTAAGAAAAGTACAAACAAAATGAACTGGTAGTTGTCATGTTTACTCACTGTATCTGGATCTTCGAGACACTCATCCAACTCTGCGTATGTGAGAATAGTGTAGCCTTTACAGACCCTCCACAGCATCTTTTCAAATGCTTCCACTTTTGCCATGTGAACTAACCCAGATATGAACCTATGGAAAAAGAGCAAAATTGAAAAATAACCTCAAATCCACAAGAAGAATTAAAAAAAACAAGAGTTCATTATCACTCAGGATCACATAGTCGCTAATTTAACATCTGCCATCTCTAGTGAAGGAAGCATCACCCACAACAGAAAGTAACTGGTATATAAAATAGACTCAATTTCTATTTGGAAACAGACAGACTGAAACCTGAGCACAGAACTAGAGTTATCTTTGATTTATTTCTCTCTGCGATAGTAAGGTTCTTAAATTTTTCTTGACGAGACATCCTCTCAATCGTGTTGTAGAGAGCAGTATCCATACATCCTTTTAAAGGCAAGTAGGCAATACCATGAATAACACTACATTTACAGCTGCCACTACCAAGTGACAAAAATACTCAGTGTTTTTCCTGGAAAAAACTGAGTTTGAACAGCAGAAGAGAGTTCTGACCTAGAGATTTTCCTTATTAGACATACTCTGTTTGATGGAAGTTTTGTGACAGTTCCTTTGGTGCTGTACTACTGATCTCTTCAAATAATCCAATTTTGTTACAAAGGAAAGATTTTTACCCTGTCTGAAATGGTTTGGTTCATGTGAAGTCTCTACAGTCACACTACAGCCCATCTTTTAAGATAACAGCCTGTCATTTACAGCAGGTTTGGAACAGCCCACAGACAACCTGCTGTAGGCAGACTGACCCATACTTACCCCAGCTTGGCACCCAGTCTGTGCATGCAGTTGTAATCCACCAATGGCTCATTCTCCACAGAGGGAAATTCTTCATAATTTACATGTAACTGGGATTCGTACTAGCAAATGAAAGACAGATCATTCATAGCTTGCAGGAAAAAAACCCCCAACCAACAACTTCCATTCATTTCTTATTCTAAAGAAGAAAATAAGTAAATTATTTCAACAAAAACAACATAAACCCCTTTCCTGTGTTCAGTTCAGACCACAGAGAGATTTTGGGATCTCAAAGTGCTCTGCTCTTAGCAATGATAGTGTTGCAAAAGTTACGTGGTTAATTCCTTAGCACAACTTATACATCAAAATAACACAAATACGCCTTCATTTTCAACTGGCATCAGCAGTAACATTCAGACAATTCATCAGAGGAATGCCAAAGATATCAGAGCTCCTCTAAATCCAGGGCTGTGCTTTGCTATGTACACAAGCACAGTGTAGCCCAGGAGTTTGCCATCTCTAGGTACTCCTAAAGATGGCAAATTATTTGATGCTATTATTTGAGCATAAATAATAACAAACAAGGTAGAGCACCATAAAGCCCAACACCAAGCACACACTTAACTACTAACAGTAGGTAACAGAAATGCCACAACACACAATCCTTGCCAAACAACAGGAGCAGTACCTCAGATGTTCTCCTGACAAATCCTTGTGTGACCTCCAACATGCACATGTATTCTGTCAGTTCAAGCAGGTTTTTCCTCAACTTTTCTTTGTTTTTAGTTACTTCCCTCAATTCTGTCTCCAGCTTCTGCAGCTGTTCCTAAGACATGGAGAAAAAATGACACAGAATCAGTTCCACTGTTTTGGAAATTGGGGGACAATTAATTTTAAGCACATGCTAATTTGCCTCAGTGATGGGAGTTTAAGCTCCATAGGTTTTACTCCTCGGTCTGCCAAAGATTGCTTTGTATTGAGTACAGTTAATCCTCCACTGGCATCTGTTAAGTCTTCTGTTCTGCCCCTAATTTGTGCCTAAGCTCAGTAATGCAGACTTGGAATCAGCACTTCAGACAGTATATGGTGGAAGCACCTATCCTTTTAATGGAATTAACAGCAAAACAGAATATCATTTAATATTCTATCTGCATTTTACAAGCTTCTACTTCTAATAGCAGAAAAAGCACTCGGAGAAGCAGCCCCAGGTTTTGCAATGCAGCAGAACATGCAGAGCCTTGGGCACATAAAACTCCCACAGACCCTGGAAATTTTGGGTGCATGAAAAGAATCTTAGGTAAGTCCCAAAGCAATAAATGAGGCAGAAGGACTGCATCTACAGGCAGCAGTTTCCCTGCAGCAGTGTAATACGCCAATCCATCAAAATAGGAGACAACTGCAAACCCCGAGTCAGCTTTGACCCTTTCACAGGAATTTTGTGTCAGTATCAAACCCTCACTGGCAGTCTCTGCAGTAACACTGGCAGAAAGAAAAGAAACTGGACAAAAAGGAAAGCAAATGCTCCTGTACCCACCCTGTAACTTAAGTCAGAAGTAATAAGACAGAAAGAATTACATTTGAAATACAGTTCCAAGATCCAGGGCTACACTTCCAGCATCTGTTACATGGAAAAATTACCTGGATTTCTAGAATGTGCTTCAGCAAAGGGGCAGGAGGAGCAACATCTCCTTCAGGAAGTGGAATATCCGCTTTTTTAATTTCTTGTACTAAATAGCCTGCAGTAAGAAAAAAAACAGAATCAGAAAGGAAACTGTATTGCCCTGTGCTTCCTAGAACGCTGCATAGCTGACCTTCAGCTGTTCTCGATGGTGCTGATGGCACTGCAGCATCAGGCCCTCACTATTTTATTCACTTTAGCAACAATACACACTGTGGACTTCAAAAGAGAGGGGCTTATGGAGTGCCAAGAATAAAATCCACAGAACAACTCCCTTGGAAGTTTGCAGAAGATCTTCAGAGTCTTTTGACTGAAATTTTCCAACCACAAGTGCTTCTTAAGAAGCTTCTAACATTTCATAGCGTCTCTTTGTTGCTGCTAGATGGCACTTTCCGTTAACCATCTGCCAGAAATTGACATTTTGCTCACTGAACCATCTTTGGAATAAAAAGTGATCAAACAAGGCAGTTTAAGCAACCTTGACAACAAATGCAACTCACACTGGGCATGTAGCAACTAGCTACTGGGATGGTTTGGCATGACCAGCACATGCCTCTGATGAGAGATTCCAACAAAAAGAATCCTTCAATGGTAACTTTTCCTCAGGATATGAAATCTTCATCTTGGCTGTAACGTTCTACATCCCCTTCTCTATTCATTAACTACCATGTGAATACAACCATTAATAACTTGAGGTACTTTTGAGGGTGATTGGAAGTTCAATGGTATTGAGTTACAGAACATAAAAAGCAAAGTTTATCTTATAGTCAAGGAAACATCCAAAGTAAAGCTTCCATCTTCCCAGTAGAGCTTTAAGCAATCAATACTGAAATGGTCTCAATTATTTAGCAGCTCTTCTGCAGCTCTGAGCTCAAAAACCACCCCGATCCATACTCAGCATATACATGTTGTGAGTCAATTTTACAGCTCACAAACTCATGAAACAGAGATCAGTGGGAAAACACTGGAACAGGCTGCCCAGAGCTGAGGGGTCTCTATGTTCAAAATCCCACCAGATGTAGCCCTGGACAGTCTGCTCTAGCTGGACATTCATGAGGTTATCCAAAGATCCCTTCAAAACTGCTGCAGCAGGACCAAGACAACTTAAAGAACATATCTGTATGTACTGATCCAATTCAGCATTACAGACAGGTCATCTCCAGCTCCAAAAAGCTACATTTGAATGTGGTCTGTGTATTTTTTCATACCTATGAGAACTTTATAAGATTCTTCAGTATGCAGATCATGGAGACCGGGAAGATTAAGAAAACCTGTAGCTGAAACCTTCACTGTAGTTCTTTTCTAGTAATGTAAACTTTAATAATGCCACAGATAAGAAAGGGCAGACAGGAAGATAAAGCTCACCAAGTATTCTTTCCATTTCTTCACACTTCTTTACTTCATTCACAAATTTTCTCTGAAATACACTTACATTTTGGTTAAGCTGAAGAAGAAGGAAAAAATGCTTATTAGGTATTAAGAACCCACAGCAATTTCTGTGACTTTGTGGAGCCAATTCTGCAGATATTCTGTGTTCTCTACTTTTCAGCTAACAAGGTATGAAAGCCTAAAAAGAACAAGAAGTCTCCAAATAGCCAGGTTGGTTTTATCAAAGCAGAATTATCAATGCCTTTGCTAGTTTTACTCAAATAAGAAAGTAATGAGATCTACTGGAGACACCATTCCTAATCTTCTTTCTAGTTTTAAAATACCATTTAACAACTTCAAATCAACAATAAACCTTTCTACAAGCAAGTTTTATGATGTATTTCCACAAAATCTATTTGAAATGTTAAGTTTTGTAAGAATCTTTTTATGCACATCCCCATATCACAAGCATAGAATGTCTCCAACTATTCAGCTTGTACATCAGAACCACTAATACATTATTTCTGCAATAAAGTGAGTCAGATACCTGCAATGGCATCAGAAAGTTAAACGTAACTCCCATGTAATGATTCTTACACATCTGTCTCCTCCTATCTGCTGTATTTACTAATTAGCTGTCTCTCTGCTTTCCTTACAATGATTTTGCAACCTTCTCTGAAGAGAACTTGGATGAAATTCCAAAGTCTCAGTGAGCAGGCAAAGATCATATAATTATGATGAGACAATGCAGAAATAAGGTTAATAACTACCCAACCCAATTTTATGTTCGTCAGGCATGCAGTTTCCTCCAAGGTGAATTGCTCCTCCAGGAACACACATGGTTTACAAACCAGCAGCCTGTGATGTTGAATTAAAACCTACAGAGCAGCCAAGATGTTTCTATCGAGCTGTCAGTGGGGTGGACATATCTATTAGCTGTGCACACACAAACACAGACTAAAGCCAATGTGGCTTCAAGTGGGCAATGGACTCTCCCATGGGATCCTACTGCAAAAACTCCTCAAAGTTTAAGCTACTTGTGGGAGAAAGGTGGGATACACCATTCCCAAACACCCTTTTCTAGTGTCTCTGGGTAGCTGCGGCTCCACGTGTACTTTCCATCACCGGAATGCGGTACCAGGATTAGCCCCAACGCCTGCAAGTCCGACGGGCAATGGAGCCTTTTACATCGGGCCATGGGAACGAGACCTTCACCTCCCCAACCGCGCCTCTCCCTGCTCGGCTTCCCCCGCGCCGCTGGGCCCTTCGGGGTCCTTTTACCCCCCTCATCCACCCAGAGCGCCCCCCCGGGGCCCCGGTACTCACGTCTCGGAACTCGGCCAGGCCACGCTCGCCCACCTCGCTGAGGCACTCGTAG
>NW_009926201.1:0-3246 GCF_000696875.1 Nestor notabilis
CGTCTCTGCTGTGCTCACATATGATGAGTTTGTTTTAGTCTCAGCCTCCTGGAAATGAGCACTGGGGCCAGCCTGCAGCCCCCACCCCATGCATGCAATGTAAGTCGAGCATCTCCTGCTCTGCATGGGTTTGGAGTCACTGCAGGGTTGGGGCAGTGACACCCAAAAATGCTATGTGTGTCTAAGCCACCATCGAGGCTGAACACAGTAGGGGGAGGGGGAGCTGCCCACCCAGCCAAGCCAGGGACAGACCCTGCAGCTTCCTGAAGCTCTGCTGTCTTCCTGCCACAAGGACACCACCCTGCAGCAACGCCCCCTCCTCCAGTGCCACCAAGAGGCTGATCCACGACTCTGATCACCTCTCTAGACAGCATTGGCACTGGCAAGTGTCACCACGGGTATCACCCTCCCCTCACTGTGGTGGGTGTTCTGCCTGACTGGAGAGGCCAAGCACACATGGGCCAGCACCAGGCAATGTTATCACCCCGTGGAGGGCAATGTCCTCCACAGGGTACAGGTTTGGGCCCCCCAAAGGTGACATGGAGGCAGGGCACCATCTGGTGGTGCCTGGGCACAGCATACACAATCCCACACGTGTGCTGCCCACCCACGTGCTTGTGCACGCACACGGGTGTGCACCTGCTACCAATGTGCTCGTTTGCATGTACCCACACATGTACTGAGTGCACACATGTACAACCAACCCCACATGTAAATGCACACCTCTGTGTTTGCATACCCAGTTGTGCATACCCCTGGTGCACACGTGTTCACATGCACATACAGGTACATGCAGGAAGGCATGTGCAGGTGAGTGCACAGGTAAGCACACAGTGGCATACACAGGCATGGGGTATGAGGCTCAGTGGGACACCTGGACCCACTCATGAGCCATGTGTGTGAGCACACACAGATGTGTGGGGTGACAGTGCATGCACAGAGGGAAATGGTGCTGTACACTCTGATTTTCAGCCAGATGGGCAGCATCGATAGGGTGAGCACATGTGCACGGCATGCCTGCCGAATTCCCCGCTCCCTCAGGAGAGCAGAGCTGGACCAGGCTGGGATTTCCCTGCTTGAGCCTTGGGTAATTATCAGCTCTGCGACGGTTTCCCTGGGGGCACCTTGGGCATTTCAGTTAACCATGACCTCCTGTTTGCCTAGGGCGGGGGCTGGGATAGCCACGAGTGTGGGGCATCACACTGCTGGGGGGACAGCCATAGAGAGCGAAGCCAGGACACAGGTCCTTCCCAGCACCCTGCAGCCTCCCAGGGCTGGTGGCCTCTCTCCAAGGGGTGCGTAGGGCTGCAGAGTTTTTCGCTGCTAGCCTGGCTCACACAACTGGAGACAGATGAAGAGCTAAATTTAAAGGTGTTGAGGCTGGCAGGGCGGGACTGGAGGAGGCTGCACTCCAGCTGCCTGTGCACGAGATGTAGGGCATGGGCATGTTCTGGCCACTGCACCCTTTTTTTCACTGGGGAGTTACAGGCCTGGCAGGGAGAAGCACCCGTTTTATCAGTGGGAAACGATACCAGGTCTGAGCTCAAGTGGTGCCTCCTGCCCCAGTGGGGACGCCCTTTCCCCTGCATGACCTCAACCTGTGCACAGCAAGCACCCATAGACACCTGCACTGTCTAGCAGCCCCACTGTGCACACCTGGCTGTGGTCTCACAGAGCCAGGTGTGCATGCACATATACATCTGGACACATACACACAGCTGGACACACCCCCAGGCCCCCTCACCTGGAGCCAGCCCCCCTTCCATCGTAGGCATCAGGTGCACACATGACCCCCTGTGCACCCCACAGCCCTGGTCCTTCACCCAGGGGGTAATAAAAGTACCATCTGAGTGTGCTTACAACTTTTATTTAAAAATCCAAGGTAATTTTCAGGCCTGCCACCAAGCAGGGTGAGTAGTTAAAAAAAGTCCCACAGCTGAAAAGTGGGGCCTACACTGGGCCCCGAAAACTGCTTTTGGCTGCACTAGCCCCCAAAGCCAACAAGCCCCAGGGTCAGCAGGAGCACACACGTTTTGGGGAGCAGGGAGCCTTCAAGGTGGTGGGGTGCCTGTGATGCCTCCCCAGCACCCACAGGCACTGGGGCAGCTACATGGGTGCTTCTTCCCCCACTTCCTGCCAGTCTCAGGACCCGGCAGACGCCGGCAGGCCTGGAGCTGGCTAAAATGAAGATTGAAAAAAAAAACCCTGGGACAGCATCCAGAGCTGCTCAGTGTTAATGAATTCGTACCCGCGACGTGAGCTGCCCTCAGCCCCAGAACATCCTAACATAGTCACAGCCGCGGCTGCCCCATGGGTGCTTCTTCCCCCACTTCCTGCCAGTCTCAGGACCCGGCAGACGCCGGCAGGCCTGGAGCTGGCTAAAATGAAGATTGAAAAAAAAAACCCTGGGACAGCATCCAGAGCTGCTCAGTGTTAATGAATTCGTACCCGCGACGTGAGCTGCCCTCAGCCCCAGAACATCCTAACATAGTCACAGCCGCGGCTGCCCTCCTGCCTTGCTTTAGGGGGGAGATGGTGTGGCCACTTTCCTGCCCCTTGAGCACCAGTGGGTGCCAGGGGCTTTGGGCTGTGGGTGGTGGAAGGAGGGCAGGCGTGGCCCCGGGGTAAACAGCCTCTGATGTGGGGCTGCAGCCCCATTTACCTGATGGCAGCCTGCCAGCTCCCAAAAAACCACCCCAAAACCCCTGTGGGAGCTGGGGCAGCACAGTGGTGGTGCCGTGGTGGGACACCTCATCACCCCTGGGAGGTGGGATAGGGTCCCCTGCACATCATTTTCCCCCGCTATGAGGTGGGATGAAGGCCTTGTACTGAGTCTGGTGGGTGCCTGGCACCGGCACTCCCTTGGAGGCAGAGCAGAGCTGCCTTGTTTCCCCATGTCCTACTACTGCTGTTACCCCAAAATCCTTTTTACTGCTCATACCTCCTGTTCAGTGGGATGAGGGGGCCAGGCACAGCACCCCATCCTGGCCCTCACATGGGGTGCAAAGCAGCTCTTTCTCCCTCTGCCTGCTCCTGCCTGGCTATTTTTATCCCTGACAGTGGGCAAGGACTGTGCTGGAGCTGCAGCCACCAGTGGGGATGAGAGCAAGGGCTGGGGCCATGCTTGCAAACCGGGCACCTCTTGGGGTCTGGCTCTCTGGAGTGGGGAAACAAGGAAACATCCTGATGTCATGGGGTTGGGGACAGTGATGCCACGATGAAGTTTGCTCCATAAATGCCCAGCTA
>NW_009926201.1:3262-3478 GCF_000696875.1 Nestor notabilis
ACTACTGCAATCCCGGGATGGGAGAAAGTGAAGCCAACCCCGAGTCCGGCCCTGGAAGAGGCAGTGCCCCATAAATGGGAGCAGGGCTGGTTCGGGGGACACCAGCTATTGGATTTTGGGGCCAGGAGTGGGAGGGAGGGGGAGGCAGGGGCGAGGGGAGCAGGCAGCGCCGTGACTCAGCCGGAGGTGGCAGCCCGTGAGGTGTTTGTGTTTAGT
>NW_009926202.1:0-8634 GCF_000696875.1 Nestor notabilis
GCGAAAGGGGGGAGGCTTCCTCTGCTGTGGGTGTCAGGGGGAAGAAGTGGTGCCCCCCTCTGAGGGGAAAGATCCCGCGTTCTCCACGCGTGCCCTCGGGTCTCGCAGCGGGGGCTCCCGGTCCTGCATGGGTACAGATGGCGGTGAGCCCAGCGCAGCGAGATCCGGAGCGTTTAATAACCATTGTGAGACTGATCTGACACAGGCTTAAGTGTCCGGATCGTGCCTTACTTACATGTTGGCTTATTTTCTCCCCTTCATGGCTGGATATTGCTCACTGAGAGCGGTGGGTTTTTTTACTTCATAAAGCAGAAAAACATTTCAAGATACCAAAAGAAAGAAATCCAAGGCCCCATTAGCATTCCCCCCCACCCCCTTAGGAGAACAATACAGGCGCACTGTAAGCTTGCCCAAACATGGGCTGCCTTTTATTATACATTGGTACGGTGCCTAGTGCAACAGGGTCCTCCTCTGCCAGGGCTCACATGCTGAGCACGAGTAGAAGCTCGGTGGCACACCACTAATCATCGCTGGGCTTGTAACAAATACCGCCTGCCGACAAGCTGGGTTTGCGCAAAGCGGGAAAGGTGGAATGCTTTGAACCAGCCCAGCTCTTCTGCCTGTTTGAAGTAGCAGATGCTCGTCTTCCGCAGACTTCAGTCACTTGTTTGGCTCTTGGAAGTCATTCAGAGACCCTGGTACTTTATGTTTGCTGAAGTATTGGTGTCTGTACTTAACAAAGAAGGAAGGTGGCAACTCCGTGACTGAGCTGAGCGCCTGTGTGACATCTAACTGCCGGTTAAAGATGACACGGCAGCTTAACCTTACACATGGTGAAAGGTTGCTGTGTAGCTTTGGACCTGCACACCTGTGCCTACCTTTAGCCTGAGGACATACTACAGGAAACCTACCCGTCTGCTTTATGCATTGACAGGATTAGGTCTCCGCTGGTGGCTTTTCTCTTCTGAGGCGTTTTTTTGTCACCACTGCTTACGGGGTATCATATTCAACACTGCAAAGTCGAGATGGTTCACCTTATGTTTATTGTAGCTTTAATGCAAAGGTGCAGTAGCAGAAAGCTTCAAATAAGCAAGTTACCTGCAGGAGGAGGGTTGGGTTTGATGTTAAGCACCCTAGTCTGACCTTTTTCTTTTCACCTCCTCCCCCCGATATTAATCCTTATTGAAGGAATTGCAGAGGGGAAGGGAAGCAGGATTTAACTTGTGTCCCCATAGCTTTTTCAGCTGCTGTTTCTTATTTCAGTGCTGGTTGAAGTACTCGTGAAAATCACTCGCCTGCAGGAAACATGAGGTCTCAGTACATCACGGCACCCACTGTCACCATCCTCCTCTTCCTGCTGTGGACTCAGTCCTCAACAGGCTGCAATAAGGCTCTCTGTGCTAGCGATGTCAGCAAATGCCTGATACAGGTATGAGTCGTGTTTCCTTTATTTGCTTTTATGCGTTTGAAGGCACGGTTCTGAAGGTGTCTCTTGAAAAGATCCAGTGATACAAATAACCAGTATTTTATGTTAAATAATGTCTTTTTAAAGAAGTCTCTTGGTCTCCTGCAGTTATAAATGCAGATTAACAACCATTCTATAGATAATGTTCAGTGCCTGCGTCACTGGGTGTGTTTCTTTTTTTAATGGAAACATTTTCAAGTTGCAGGTTATGATTGCTGGGTTACTGTTAGAAGCCACTTCCAGTCACAGTCTTAGTTTTCAGTCTCTTTCTTCTTTATTCATGATATTATGAAGAAGCGGCAATTTAAAACAGACATTCTATTAGAAAGGTTTCTGAGGGCAATCGTACTTTTTAAAGTTAACTGCAGTACCAGGAGTTCATATGTGCTTAATGTTCCCATATCTTTCTGAGGTGTTCTCCTTATCTGCTCCCTCAACTTGCAATCAGTTCGCTTTCCTTAATCTCCTGGCCCAGGCAGAGGGTCAGTACTTAATGCCTGGTGCCCTCCATAACATCAGGTTTGTCAATTAGAAGATGCCAGGTTGGTTGAACAGGGCAACCTGGTCTAGGGGAAGGTTTCCCTGCCTGTGTCAGGGGGGTTGGAACTAGATGGTCTTTAAGGTCCTTTCCAACCCAAACCATTCTGTGATTCTATCATTCTAAAAGCTCACATGAGAGAATGAACACGAGTAGGGACCAAACTTGTCTGACAGTCCTGAGGTGCATTTGAAAAAGCTTTTTCATCGGGAGGGACCCACAGCTACTAATGGTGATGAGCAAGCTCTGAAAAGCATGTGAGTCCACCTAAAAAAACTCATCAAATAAACCAAAACCCCCAAACCAGCTACTTATGAGTTGGATTGGTAGGAAATAGATGTTTAACTCAAATCCGGATGCTGCTCTGTGTCTGTCTGCAGCGAAAGAAACAGACTGACCAGGTTGCTCTTGCAGCAGTAGTTAAGCAGGAGTTGTGCTTGCTTTGGCAGCACATATACTAAAATTGGGATGACACAGAGGAGATCAGCATGGCCCCTGCACAAGGATGACATATAAAGTCATGAAGCATTCCATATTTTTTTGAACTTGATGATCTTAAAGGTCTTTTCCAACCTAGCTGGTTCTAAGATTGTGTGATTGTAAGAGGCACAGTGCGCAGCAGGACAAAAGTGTCTTTTCTAGCAAAATTGCAAGCAGGTCTGGTAACTACTAAGTATTTATTTATCAGTGGTGTATAGAGCGTGCTTCTTCACTCCGTATTGGAAAAAGGAACCTTGATGTAGTCAGTTGCAGCTTCTTTAAAAGGAACTGTTTCTCACTGCCTCTTTGTAAGTTGGAAATGCAATAGCAGAGAGCACAAGTATCATATGGTGGTAACGTGCTAGTACACTTACTGTAAATGTATGATCACAGTCTGAAAAGTGGTGCTGAAGTGGCATGAAGCATTCCCGTGCTTACTTCATTTCATTGACTTCTGTATAAAATTTGTCTGGCTTACAAATAAAAATACTTGCCAGATTCACAAATCCACCCTGTGGAATGAGGACTGACTGTAGGCTGAACTGTCTTCTGTCTGGCTTCTGCACTGCTATAGCTTAAAAAAAAACCCCAAAAATGGAGATCGTTGCTTCTCCTTAGCCCCTCCATGGTCTGTGGAGTTGCTAAATACGGGAGCAAGAAAGAGGCTTTTGCCTTTTACTTTTTCAAAGACAGTGCCAGTATTGTTGCTGGTGCGTTTGGCATTGTGCACTGCCACAAACTGATGCACTTGGAAGTTCCTTCTGTTGCATTTTTTCCTATCACCTCTAGGTTCGAAACCTTTCGGAAGTGAAGTGCTAGTTGTGGCATTGGACATGTGAGCCACTTAAATGGCAAGTGCAGTGGTACAGATCTGTTGAATCGGGGGAAAGCTGTTGGTCCAGATGCAGGGGAAAACAGGGAAGATCTATTGTGTCCTTTTCCTGTGATGCTGATGGAGTCCACAGGCGTCTCCTTTCCCAGTAATCACTTACCTTTTATCAAGCCAAGCTGGAGACACTCAGCATGTAAACTTTATGGGCTAGTCTGAAGAGAGTGCATGGTGGAGAAGTGGAGCTAATGCTGCTGGAGTCCCTCCTCTGCTGGCATCAGCTGAGGTTCAGCAATGCACAGAGATGGCTCACACAACTGCACTTTACTTGGATGAGGTTGGCATCTGTGTGGCGACACAGCCCTGTGCATGCAGAGACACCCTTATACTGCTTTACTTGTTGTAGCAGATGTGTTCTCTCTTTGCACAAGTGATGTGGAATCCCTTTCTAAAGCGTTTCCTTAAAATCAAAATCATATGCAATTCTCTGAGACCATGAAGTAACCCGGGCCATGCAAATTGTGTACAATTATGATTACAGAATGCCACTGTTCATTTTCACTGCCTGGCTGCTCTCTTCCTGCAGACAGGCCTGACATACCTGTCAGTATTCATTCTTTACAGAAAAACAGACCAGGTCAGACCAATTACGGATATGAAGGCTCCTACAGCTTTGACATAGAGCAAATGAGTATATCCATGTATTTTTTTTCCGCTCTAAACTCTTCTGGAGAAATCTGAACTTAAAATAGCACTGAGTGAGTTTTCTTGACTATTGCATGACATTTTTCCCTAACCTATTTTTATAACTGTTGTAGTTTGGCAAAATCTGTGGCTTGAGACCAAGATAATGTCGCTCAGAGACAACTGGGGGAGCAAACAGAATGTGAATGTTTGTCATCTGCATCTGCGTGCAGAAAGTGACGCTGCCCGTCTTAGAGGCATAATGTGACAGAGGACCTGCTCTCTGAAAAACCATACGGTTAATATAAATATTTTTGCCAGCATGGCTAGAAGTCAGTACAGTCATTGCTGCCACTCCTTGGAGCTGCTCTGCTGAAGGGTGGTCCCTACATAAATATTTATTTTGTTAGATCCAAAACAGAGCATGAGATCAACAACTTGCATGTGTTCAGCTTTCCGTCTGCATCCTAAGGCTGTAGTTTCCTTGGTGCTTTCGTAGTCTACTTCTTGGTTTTCTGTAAGCAAAGGCCTATAAGAAAATAGCTTGAGGCATCTCTCTGTGCGTAACTTCGCTTTCTCAAAAAAGCCTTTGTGGCTTCCTGTAGTTGTTGAAGGAGTTACGGATAAGACTTGGGAGTGTAGAGAGTGGGACCTCAACGTTAGTTCCCTTGAAGGCTTTGGACACAGTTCCTTCCCATGTTGTTGGGATTGGAGCACTGAAGCCAATACCTGACTGTTGCTCTCCAGGTAGGCTGCTGAGGCCTGGTTGCACACAGTGTGTGTGCTGCAGTGTTTATTCCAGCACATCTGTTGCTGACCTGGACGCATGGGTGGTTTTGATATTCCCACGTGTGCAGGAGACGAGAAGACCAGTTACACGCGCTGGGTGGAGCGTGTCCGTGCAACATGGAGGAAATCCTTGAGGACAGAAACCTCTAGGATGGGATGTTCCCACAATTGTTCGTAGCAGATGGGTTTGAGGCGAGTCCCAGGCTGGCTCCTGCAGTGCAGAGCTACCTGCAGTTGTCATGCTGGGGTGGTACGTCCGTGTTGTTCTGGAAGCCAGACATTGCTGTCTCAAGTAGAACAGCTCTTTAAACTACTGCTGTATGTAGGAAACTAACAGTGCTGTAGTGCAGGCGTGGATTTCAGATCCTTCTGAAGAGGGGTTGTTTTGCAGAGAATAGTTTTCTCTCCCAAACACTGCACTCCTGCAGTCACCTCAGCCGGTGCGGTATTTAAAATCTCTCTTCATCTTTGTCTTCACCTCCTGTTAAACTTGTGCACAAACTTGTCAGCTTGAAAGGGTTTCCAAGACTTTTTAACCTGTGGTGTGAGATGAACACCACTCCTTAACTTCAGGGCTCAGGCACCTAAAAATTACTTTTTGTGTGTATGTTGTAGCTGTAGCAGGTAACGCAGCTGGGTTAACAAAACAGTGCTGGCTGGTTTGCTTCCAGGAGACATTCTGTTATTAAACTGTTGTAGGAAAAAACTATTAGCTCTTTTTCTTTCACTCCCCCATCCAGTTTGCTGTGATGTTGCCAATGCCTTCGGGTCCTGTTTCTCAGTGCACCGAGAAAACAGTCTCTGTCATTTAGAGAAAGCTTTGGAAAACATGCAGATGTTAAGTACCTTGTAAGAATCTTGATTTGCTCTCTGGAGCAGAAGTGTCTTTATTGTACAAACATGCCCGCTTCCTATTTAATGCTGTATTTTTAGACTGAGAGGCTTATTTCTTGCCTAGCAAAATACATTCTCCGATGCACCTTCGGTAGTTCAGCTTGGGAAGTTGCCAAGCTGACTTATGAGTAATATTTTCTTCCAGTGACGCCTCGCCACCCCCAAGCTATCAACAAGGAACGTTTCTCCTTCTGCCTCGCTTCACCCACGTCTCATGTAAGCATTCTTTTAAAAGGATATATCCTGTACAAGTATCCAGTGGGGATGAGTCAGGCAGAAGGGCTCAAACGTGGTTAAGGAAACCTTGTACATGCAAGCACATATATGGAAAAACAGACAGTTATTGCCCTAAAGAGGCTGTCAGACTCTGAGAAGGGGGGAGCTGAAGAAACGTGCAGAAGACTAATTAATTACATTGCTCTTTCCTCCCTCCAGATTAAAAATAATAATAAGAATAATAAGCAAATAAAGGCTTAAAAAATTATGCTGCTTGTAAGCCCTACCTGTAAAAAAATGCATTTGTTAAAATACCAGTAGGTATAATGATGCCATCCCAAGATAATGCTTACACATAGAGATGCTAAGCAGACGTTTTCCGTCTAACGTTGCAAGCCCAGAATTCAAGGTTACGTTTAATTCTGTGAGAATACTCGTCTACAAAACCGAAACAATTTAAATTTAGAGAATTTTCTGGCTTTGATCCGTGCATTACATTTAATAGTTTACAGAGAATCGCCTCCTCCCATATACTGGTTTGTTGCTGTTGCAATGTCTTTAATAAGTGTAAAGTTGTTTGCCCAGTTTTGCTGTTGAAGAACAAATATATAGGATGTTTTTAATGCTAATATGTGTTAATAAGATTCTCTGGCCAAGGTAACAGTACTTTACTTATGGTTGGTTTTAAAGTTGTTTTATTCAGGCTCTTTGTTCTCAAGGCTGACACAATCTGTTTATCAAACAGTAAGATAAATATTTAAGAAATGCATTATTCATTCCCATAAGTCATCTTTCTAAGTTTGTGGTGTTTCCTCTTGTGGAAAAAATTGTATATCTTACTAACAAGCCTGTTTTTCATCTTTTACTTGGGAACAGCACAGTAATACATTAATAAAGGCATTAATAAATTTTGAGGATGAAAAAGTAAAAAATCTTGGAAACTTTCCACTCTGTAAATAAAAATTCAAGACTCACGAAGGCTGCACGTTGCAGAAATGCGTGTGGAGCAGCAGTTTATGCTCAGTCAGTCAGTGGGGCAAACAGCTGACTTTATACTGTGCGGGCAACAGCATTACACAGGACATAGAATAGTTTGTGAATTTTGTCTGTTTGCTGGCTTCAAGAAGATTTGTGATCTGGGATGAAGCAAGTGGAAGGCAAATAAGGAGTCGATGCATTTACACTACATTAAGACACTGTAGCGTGTCTGCAGCGTGTTCTGGGGCTTGTTCAGTTTTAGCTTCATTTGCTGTATTCTTAAGCCCTGTCCACAGCCAGACCTTGGTCTGGCCTCTCCCTCCGAAATGCACTCATTGGTCTTCTGTGGGTCCACGTGAGCTGGTGTGAGTGAGGGGCAATCCCTGTGCACCCGCAGCCTGCGGACATCTGCGTTTGCTGGTGTTGAGGAACAGAGAACAAGGGTTGTACACACACTATCAGGCGCATCTCTGTGCCTTGCCTAACAAACGCACTCCTGATGTTTGGTATAAAAATGCCTCTTTCTCCCCTGCCTGATACTTCCTAACAATAGCAGACAAAGAACTATTTAAACAATGGAATTTTGCCCATTTGGCTTCTTCCCAAAGTGCTACAGCAAGACTTTGCAGGTGATGGCTGTGTCCGCCTGCAAGGAGCGGTGTCCCTGACCCAGCTGTGGTTACCTGAGGTGGAGCCTTGGGTGGTGACTCCAGGTTGGGAGAATTTCACACCAAACCCTCTTCCTGCCCTTCCCTCCTGTCCATGTGGGTCTCTGGACCACACTGCAGCGTGTCACTGCCCTGCCTCTGGAGAGGGAGATCAAAGAGCAGGGATGGGCGTCACCTTCTCCCTGGCCCGGTGCACGGCAGAGATTTGCCAATGACTCTTCCAGTAAAGCCAGGGCTGGGAAGGATCCCGTGGTCAGTGTTTCCAGTAAGGGGATTTTGTTTTCTCACCAGTTGTGCGTAACATGGCAGTTAGGCAGGCGTCATCACAGCCAAATTCTTAAGGCAACCAAATGCGACCTCTTGGCTGTCCACGTTTTGCACTATGGTGTGATTCAAGCCTGTATTATTGCCATGTAGCCTCCGTCTTTTGGCTGAACTGGAATTATGAGTATGGATTTGAGGTAAAGGGGAGGAGACCACCTGGTTTTTGGATTCTATTCATCACTGTAGGCTGTTCCCGTTCTTTGAAGTCCAGCAGGTCTCCAGCAGGACTGCTTAACTAGCACCTTCAGGTTTAGGTGACAGGAAGATTTGTCTTCTTGCTTCCATGCCTGTTCTGTCTTTTTTGCTTAATAATGGTTAAAGGAAAATGAGTGTGTGTGCCATTGCACTTTCTGGACGCTGCAGAAGTCTTTCATAATAGCGAAAAGGAATCAGGTGGACCTGGTTGGGGAAAATAATCTGGTCACTAATACTGAACAAAATCCTATGGTCCAGTGACTTAACTGAGTAAGTTCCTTTGAGAATCCATGAATAGGTGTGATAGTAAACGTCGTGTATCTTCTGGTGCATGCGCATGTGGCTTACAGTAACTTCCTTTTTTAGCTAAATTACAACGTACGTGCACTATTTATATTTGAAGAAACATCCTTCTTTGAATTGCCTGTTGTGAAAACATTCAAAGAACTTGTGGATTCAGGCATACACAGAAGTGCACACACCTTTCCCAGAAATAAACTTAAACAGGGGAGATTTAGGTTAGATATAAGAATGAAGTTCTTTACCACGAGGGTGGTGAGACACTGGCACAGGT
>NW_009926203.1:0-231 GCF_000696875.1 Nestor notabilis
CTACTCCCGCTTCCTCCCTTCCCCAGTCTGACACCCACTCCCCGCACCTCTTTTTTCCACTTTTAGCATTAAACAGGAGAAAAGTTTATTCTTGAAGTCAAGCGCCGGGATCTGGTGGGTTTTCTCTTTCCTAAGAAAAGGAGAATTAAGCCTCTGAAGAGAAGATGCCCCGGAGGGAATGGGGACAGAAAGGAGAATCTACTCCCGTGAGCAGCGGGCTAGGCTGGCCTG
>NW_009926203.1:322-598 GCF_000696875.1 Nestor notabilis
TCGTCCAGGAAATCATCGGAGTCAGATCTGTGAGCAGCCCCTGGTCGGAATGCTAACAGGATACCGTAATGCTTGTGAATGAACAACAGGCTCCCAGTGAGTCAAAAGCATGGCAAAAAAAAAAACACAACCCACCCACCACCTCACCCTGCAGCTCTCTACCTGGGGGGCGAGCTAGCGCACCCAGCCCGAACCCCTGGGTTTGTGGAGGGAAAAGTCCTGTCCTGACTTGGGACGGAGCTGTGGGCTCTGGCAGATTGAAATCCCACCAAGATG
>NW_009926203.1:628-940 GCF_000696875.1 Nestor notabilis
CGGTCGTGTGGGGAGCCATGAGTTACCGTCGTGAACGTGTCTCGTTTAACGTGCGGGGCGGTGGAGGTGATTTCTGCCGAAGCACCGTCGGGTTGGGATGCAAGGCGAGAGTTACTCTTGCCAAAAGAAAGGAGCAAAAGGGAAGGGGAGGAGGCGCCTTCTGGTTGCA
This sequence comes from Nestor notabilis, assembly GCF_000696875.1. Classification (NCBI taxonomy): domain Eukaryota; kingdom Metazoa; phylum Chordata; class Aves; order Psittaciformes; family Psittacidae; genus Nestor; species Nestor notabilis. The sequence continues at coordinate 798 of NW_009926203.1, forward strand.
ATTACCTGCCTCATTTGAATAATGCCTTTGTCGTGATCATTATCGAGCGGTCGTTAACGGCTTCCACGTGGGATCTCACAAGAGCCAGCGAAAATATAAAAATTGCACACTGGGACACTGGCAAAGCTTCCTGTCAGGCCAGG
>NW_009926204.1:0-13848 GCF_000696875.1 Nestor notabilis
GCTGGGCGGAGAAGAGATTCAGGGCAGCCCTACGGAGAAGGACTTGGAGGTGGTTGTTGAGAAGCTTGACACGAGCCAGCTTCAGTGTGCGCTTGCAGCCCAGAAACCAGCCATATCCTGGGCTGCATCAAAAGAAGTGTGACCAGCAGGAGCAGGTTGAAGGAGGTGATCCTGCCCCTCTACTCTGCTCTTGTGAGACCTCACTTGGAGTATTGTGTCCAGTTCTGGTGTCCTCAACATAAAAAGGACATGGAGCTGCTGGAGCAAGTCCAGAGGAGGCCACGAGGATGATCAGGGACTGGAACACCTCCCGCATGGAGACAGGCTGAGAAAGTTGGGGCTGTTCAGCCTGGAGAAGAGAAGCTGCGTGGAGACCTCAGAGCAGCCTTCCAGTATCTGAAGAGGGCCTTACAGGATGCTGGGAGGGACTCTTCATTAGGGACTGTAGTGGTAGGACAAGGGGCAATGGCCTCAAACTTAAAACAGGGGAAGTTCAGGTTAGGTATAAGGAAGAAGTTCTTTCCTGTGAGGGTGGTGAAGCACTGGAATGGGTTGCCCAAGTTGTGAATGCTCCATCCCTCGCGGTGTTCTAGGCCAGGTTGGACAGAGCCTTGGGCAACATAGTTTAGTGCGACAGGGGTCGCAGGGGGGCAGGGGGTTGGAACTAGATGATCTTAAGGTCCTTTCCAACCCAAACCATTCTATGATTCTGTGTGAACCACTGGCTGTGACATCCAGGTGCAGTCATGTCCCCATAACAGTCTTTCCCCATCCTCAGAAAGGTTGCCTGTTATTCTCTGTCCCTCCTTCCACAGACTCACTCCAATCTCTGCCTGAAGTAGGAAATCTGTGCCAGTCTCTGCCTTTGCTTTGATGCAATGTCCTGTTAATGACAAATCCCAATACTAGTGGGTTTTAGGCTGCAAGCAACAGCTTGTCTGGAATGTTTCAGAGCTGCCAGATACAAGGTATGGATGGGATGGAGTCCAAACACATGGGTCAAGACATTGAGAAGGAGCTGGGAGTGCCTTGCTTATATCTAGGTGGTCTGAGACAATAGAATAGGATATTAGTCAAAGTCAGAGCTCAGACACTATTGCTGGAACCTACCTCCAGTATGTCTCTCAACACTAAATGGTCTAGCTCTACTGTTGTGTATTTTCTAGCAGAATCAAAACCACCATGTGAAAACAATCCCAGGCTCAGGTCTGTCTCCAGGCAAAGGAGCTTCCCACTCTTCACAAGTATAGAAATCCAGAGCACAATTCACAAAGAGCAATCTCTTCTTCTCCAAATAGCCATGGATCTCTGCTGGAGAGCTTGGGGCAGCTCCTTCCACACACACACTTCCCCAAAGTAAGAGCCATCCCAAATCATCCCAGTAGGAAATCTCTGTGCTTGAGCAAAGGACCAGTTTCCTCCCCGGCTGCTCTTCTGCAGTCTGTTCCCATTCCTTTCTGTTGCAGTCTACCAGTGCAAACAGCAAATGCACAGTCTAGCAACAGTCACAGCTAAGAAAAGGTCACCGAAGCCTAAATCACACTCTCAGGCTATCCCTAAGGAAATGAAGGGGAATAGGGCACAGTGGCACTGTGGCATTGTGGCTGCAGGCTACAGTTTAAATAGGACAGAAAGATAGGAGAAAAGCTATGATCTTCCCCTGAGGCCCCTAACACGGGGTAAATTAATGAGAAGATACAAAGACTGGAGATTAGCATTTGGGTTTATTGAAAGAAAAGATATTGTAGGTCTGGAAGGGGACAGTAGAGAGCATATAAACCGTTTAATCTGGCAGATAGCTGCTGTCGGGGATGCATGTTCCAACCTGCTCCATGACACTGTAGATCATGCTAGCTTTTGTGCTGGTTTAATTGGAGCTTTGCAGTTGCCCTTGGTCACTTCTAATTGCCTTAACTGAAATGGTGTGCATCTGCATAAGGGGGAATACAAGCCTGGGTGGGTTTGAGAAGGAATACATCCTCAGTGTCCCTAGCCATTGGCCAGTGATTTGGGACTGAGTGATGTGATTGCATCAGCTGCCTGCTGTGCTTTAGAAAAGCTGGTTGGATTTATTGCAAGCTTATCAAAACCTGTCCTTAGGCTGCACTGGTTGCACTTGCTTACTTAAGGGAAGGGAAGAACAGAAAGAGAACGGAGCAGTTGTCTGGGTTTGTAATGTTCAACCTCTCCCTACACTCAGCATGTCTTCTTTATGTGTGTAGCAAACTGAATTAGACTAGAAGCCTCCATTTTATACATGGATTTCCTCCAGGCTGAAGGACATGAAACAGGGTGGTACTGGGAAGCTTAGAAACACTGTAAGACGTGTGAGTGGAGGAGAAGACAGAAACTCATCTGTCTTCCCCACCTCTGAGCATACGTGATCTCATCAAGAAACTGAACACATAACTCAGCGCACCTCTGTACCCAAACTGTGACTGCAAAATATGGAAATGGGCCTCAGCACAGTGACAGGAGCCTCTCCTCCCTGGCAAGTGCCTTTTCTTATAACCATTTGTCTGTAATAGCACAAATCCCCTCCCCCGAAAGCAGAGTCCTCCACTCCACTACCTTGCTGAAGGTTCTCTTCTCTAAGCAGACACAGGAAAGCTGCAACTTGAGTCGAAGATGTCCCAGACTTTGCAGTGAGAAGCCCAAGCAAATGGCAGGACTCAAGAAACATCTCTGTACACGGCATCCCCACACTGGCATCTGATGGCCTGGGATCTTCTAAGGTCTTTTGTTCTCCTTCATTTCACAGGGAGATGAGGTACTGAACCAGAACCACGGACTCTGCTTGTGGCAGTAACCTAGGAGTTGGGCTGGACAAAATCCTTTAGTTTCATCTGGGCCTATAATTCTCCATCATTGCAAGGGCCTGGAAGCTTGCACAGATTTTGGCATAAGGAAGCTTTGGCAGTCCATGAAGATGTATTGCTTGAAGTTAATTTATAAGAACTTGGACAGGGAGAGAGTTCATTTAATTGAAAGATGTAATTATCAGGTGTTGGAGGCAAAGGGGCTCATTAATTTCTGAGATATGCTGTTGACTGAGCTGTCTTCTTTTTTATTTTCCACTTCATATCAAGGCTGAATCCACAGGTTGCAATTGAAGACACAGGATCACAGTTAGTCTTGTTTGGTTTATTTTCCACAGGGCAGAGGTTTTTCTTTAGCCCAACAGTATTCACAAAGTGAGCAGTCTTGCCCTGCGTTGTGTGACAGCAAGAGCTCCCATGGGGATCTTGGTGTGATTTCAGAAGGGCCTGGACCCAGAGGACTCACAAGCCTTCTGGTAACAGCATAGACTGCTGTAAGGTGGACGGTGATGGATTACACAGGCTACAACCCATCATGGAAAGGAAGCTCTGAACTCCCTTAATACATCTCTTCTCCTTCCTTTAGCTTTAAGGCTTATAATCAGCCCTGAAATTAAGAGGTCCATGGTGCTTAGAGGATATAAGGACTCCTAGAGAAAGGAATCCCATAAGGGATCAGTGAGAGGTTGTGATTGTAGGCTAGCTGTGTTCTTTGCCAAGAAACCCACATCACAACCCTTTCCATCTGGATTTGCACACCCATCCCACTATTACTGCCTGCTCATCTCTGCCCCTAACCAAAACTAAAACTACCCTGCTCTCACCCCCCTGGCACTGATATTCCCTCCAGCTTGCCAGCCTGCGCTTCGATTTATGATTTATTTAGAATTGGATTACACCAAGGCTCAAGGCCAGTACTCCCTAATCCGTCACCGTCCCCACCATGGCCATACACAAACATTTGTTTTAGCTGCATCAGCATCTCTGGCTCCTGAAGAAGGACGCCCATTGTTAATTGCTATAGCAACCACAAGTCAGGGTTTGGGCTTTTTTTTCCCCCTTTCTCTTAATACTCCTTTTCCCTGGCATTGTCAAGTGATAGATATTTATAACTTAATATAACAGTGGCATGTCTAAGTTATGCTGTTGAAATGCATCACAGCCGGAGTTGTTCTGTTATTTGTTTTTGTGCTGAATAGCAGCAAATGCGTTAAGTTATTGTCCTTGCACACCCATAAAAAGGGAAAAGAAAGGATGTATAATTGTTGCTCATATTTATAGCGACTGGATGCAGAGTGCCAGGGTGCAAGGAAGCCTGAATTCAGCAATGTCACCCAAGATGATGCCGAGGACCACGTTCCCTTCAAATACGCTGATGGTGAATATGTATTTGAATTGGGAAATGAAGGTTTTGGGCTTGGATGAACGAACTCATTATGCCAGGGATATTTTTGGCCCCAGCTGGCTAAACTCTGATGAGCTAAGATATGAACACACTCAAAAATGTGGAACCAACACAAAAATAATGAGTAAGCCCTTTGAAATCACTGAGCACAAGTGCAATCCATCTTTAATGCACCATGACACACATGCAAAGCGTTTGCACTCTTTCTAAGCCTTTTCTCACTGTTTCCTAGGCAGGGCCATGTGGAGATCTATTCCTCTCCAAAACCCTGCTGGGGAACTATGGTGCTCTGACCATACACCTATTACCTGTTGAGTAACAACTCTGAGAGCACAGGGCAGGAAATCATCGGCACAGGATCAAGCGAGATAAAGACCAGGCAAAGTATCTCCTGATGTGAGGACGGGAAGAAAGACAGGAAAAGCAGGCTGTGAAAAGCAATCTGTGGCAAAACAAAGCTGAAGGCAACCTAGATCAAGTGGTGTGAGAGGATAGAGGCTTAGAAGAGGGGCCTGAATGGGCTGGGCTGTAAAATATCCAAGTTGCTTGTGACTGCAATAAGGCCTCTAGTCATCGGTCTTGGTATGCGAGGGAAGCTCTGTCCACAGATGTAATAGCATCATGCTAAAAGGAAAACTAGAAATCAATGAAGGCCAGAGAGAAGTTGAGATCTTATCGAGGGCATTAGATAGATTAAAAAACACATAAAGACACAGAGAAAAGACAGAGTGAGAAGAATGGGTAAGTTTTCTCTAGAGCGCTGGGAATAGGCTTGGGGACAAGGTTTACTAAGGGACAGTGCTGCAGCCACTATAGACAGCATCAGGATGGAAATCTGGGAGCCTCCTAACAAAAAATACAACCCTCTCTTTCACCTATGTCCAGGTTCAGCTATCCATGCTTCATCTTCCCATAGCATGGTGACACAGAATAACATGAAGACCTCTCTCAAAGGGAAGGAGAGATTCCTCCTTCCCCTGGACCCATTCTGGGCCCATTTGCTCCTCTCTTAACACTCTGCTCACAGCATGATCCCTCTCACTGCATATCCTTGGAGGAAACCTCAGATAGACTATGCTCATCTCCTCCTCCAAAATGCATTTTCCCTTGTTCTTGCAGACTACTTTTATCACTCAGCTTCTTTAACACAGTCTTCCCCAGTCTGTTGTGGTGTTGAATAGATTTTGGCAGATCAAGTCACCATCCTTATGCTGAAGGGGAAAAAACTCTGCTCAGCTGCTCCCTATAGCTGCTGGATGGACTGGGGACTGCCTAAGAAATGGCTCATGGAGCTGGGGTGGAATGAGGTAGGGGGAGGCAAGGCGTTCTCTTAAAACAGCTTTAAAACCCAACAGTGATTTCATTTGCTTTCTGAGAATGGTTTAGCTCAACAAACAATTGCAAGCTACAGAGTCGCAAGGTAAAATGGAAAGCCCATGGGCATTAATTATATATATAGATATTAAAAAAGAACCTACTGCTTAATTATTGTTTGCAAATCTGGGTATTTAAATTGACTTATTTGCAAATGTCTGTTTAGAAATTGACTTTGTAATTATAAAGTCGGTGCAGGCATATCACAGGCCCTGGAGGGGTCTCTAACGAGGAATGATAATGTACCAGGCAAAGTGAACTATCCTGAGCTGCATTTTAATAACCAAGAGGTGCTTGGAAGGGGGAGCAGAGGGTCCACGAGAAATCCCAAAGCCAACAAATGAAGAAGCAGGAGGCAGAGGATGGAGTTAGCTGGCTCCACAAAGCAGAGGGCTAACATGTTTGAGAAAGGGCTTCAGGGGAAACAGCAGCTCTTCCTGAAGCCCCTGCAATAGGAGTGAGCTGGCAGCAACCTCGGCTTCAGCTCTTGAATGAGAATGAGGCAGTCTGCTGGCAGCAAGCTGCCGGCTGCTGCAAAGCTGTAGCTGCCTACTAGAGGGAAAGACACCATCCAGCACGTACCCAGCCAGCCCTTCCCAGTGAGCACTCCCTGCAGGCAATGGTACAGATGCATGCTGACTACCCAGAACCCTCCTCATGGGCACGTTTGCACACAGGAGGGAGGGTAGCTCACACTGCCCATTCTCCAAGATATTAGTAAGAAAGGTGGTTCCCAAACCTAACATACCTTTCCTGGACCTGAAGCCATGTTCACCAAACACTATAGCTGAGGATCGTCTATCGAAGGGTGTGGAGAGCACCTCCATGTGCCTGTGCTCTGTCATATGCTGGCCATTAGGTGACCTCCAATGGGATACAAAGTCTTCTGGGGGAAGAGTGGTCTGTTTTAACAGGCAACAAATCCTTGTCAGCCCCACAGCATGTGCAATAACTCTTAAGATTTAACTTCAACACATGTCCAAGAGGTATAAGTACATCAAGGGTGAAACAAGAACTGTTCTATCACTTTTTTCTCTCCATCACCTTTGACAACAGCACTGCTAGGTCTCCAGCTTTAGTGGTCCAGGGGATTTCTTCTTTATGGACCATCCTTACTAGCTTTAAAACCAGCCCCTGGCCTGTGATTTCTCACATAGTTCATTAAGCAAGAGGGAACAAAGCCTGGCTGCTAAGCGGTACATTAGAAAGATCAACCGCTGGCAGGGTGAAAATATAATAACAAAAAATACCATAAGCAAAAGCTCTGGGTTTTTGACTCATCTGCTATGCATAGTCATGTTATCCCTTATTCGTGAGCATTCAGATGGCGCCAGTATATTCATGAGAATGTGGCAGCTTAAGACAAGGTCTGAAAGTTAAATAGGAGCCAGCATCCTACTGGAGCAGAATAATATTACTCTTTGGAGTGAAATTATGAGTGAAAGTGTGATCCTTGTGAAATCAAAGGCAAACACCCAAACACATTATTTTTTCATCACCATGAAGGCAAAGGAACTATGTGAATTAAAACCCTGCTTCCCTGACAGCGTAGCTGTGCCAGTGTAAAAGCACAGCTCTGATGGACTCAACACCCTCCTGGTCTGTCTCTCTAAATGCTAAGCACTGCTCAGCGCTTGCTGTCTGTTCCACTGTGCAGCTTGTGCCTATTAAATACAGAGCAAAGTCTGCTTGGAACAGCAGTATATGCCTTGTTTGAGGGAGATAAGAAACCCCACCCGTTAAAACCAGTGACATGGAAGACCCAAATTCCTTTATGTCTGCTTGAGCTGGCCAGAAATAAGATATCTCCCATCTGGAGGCCAGGTAGCTGTATTAGGGCAGAGCTTGGAATATAAAATCACCACTGAGAGATCTGTTTGTAGGCAAGTGGCCTTGGACAGTTGATTTAGCCTGTACAGTGGAAGTAGCCTGGTCTATGCTACTTTGATTTTCTGATTGTCCTGCTCACTGGTCCAATGTATTTGAGTTTTAATTATGTCAGTGAAGCATTAAGAAAAGAAAGAGAAAAGGGAAAAGGGAAAAGGAAAGAAAAAAGGGAAAAGGAAAAAGGGAAAAGGGAAAAGGGAAAAGGAAAAAGGAAAAAGGGAAAAGGGAAAAGAAGCAGCTTGTGTTGAAATAACAAAGGAAAAAACCTCTAAATATCTTTAATAGATTTGAAATGGAAGCTACTCATCTCAATAGTTTACAAAAAATGTGCACTGCATCTTGGTATCAACTCATTAACAGAGAAGTTGTCCTTGCCCAACTGCATGGTTTTCTCAGCAGGCCTCTGTGGTGAAGCTGTGTGTGCAGTCCCAGCAGCTTTCCCAGGCATGAGGTTCAGGCTGTATGAGCAGAGGAGAATGGTGTGAGCCCACACAACTCTCATGCTCCTCCCTACATGGGTTCAGCATCCCATTTACTTTCATTTTTTTCCCACAATCCTTTAATTCCAGGGTTGTACCAGGACAATCATTGTTCAAACAAGAAGCATATTACGTCTCATATTCATGCATTAATTAAAACCATCCCAAATCTCACAAAGTTTGCCACTGATTCAGAGCAAATGGGACCTGCAGATAATTAATGAGTCTCAATGACAGTTCTTGAAGAACTGGTTTCTGGCAGTAATCAGCACATGCTGGATAGGTTTCTATTTTATAAGCCTCTTCTGTTCTTAAAGACGCAAGAAATAGTGAAAGCAGGCTGTTGTTTTCAGTATCAGTTAGATCATTATTTATTTGGAAAAGAGAGGGGTTTGGTTTAGATCCTCACATGTCAGCTGCTGAGATTTCCACCGCAAGTCACTTAATAGCCCATTAAGAAAATGTTGGGGTGACTAATTATTTATCACAAATTCAGAATCTGTTTACTAGATAGCTTTAGCTTTGTTAATTAATAAGATTACCTCTTAGATCCCAAACACGTGATGCTTATTCTGGTGTTGTCTTGAAATACAACATATGTAAAACATGATACATTGTGCCTTCTCCTATTAGGGTGGTTTAAGTTCTGCCTAAGGAATATGACTGTTCTGTGCTTCACTGTGGACATATCATTAAGCCTGATTACAACTAACAGCTACTAATAACAAACACTAATGAAGGGCTTGATTTTACCTTTAGGAGCAATGGAGCTGTAGACACACACTGCCTTTGCACATATCTGTGCTACCAGCCAAAATAAATGTTGGCAAGTCATGGTACAGTGCGGCTAGCCTGAGTTAGACAACTGATGAGATGAGGGCAACCTTGATCTTAGCTCAGGTCATCTACTGGAGTTCAAGTCTACCTGGTGGACCCAAAATGGTTGAACCTGATGGTTCCCTTCATCCCCTGATTAAAAGAAGAATTCATTGTTCCTAGAAGACTGTAGCAATTGGAAAAGGGGTGATGGGTTTAAACTTAAACAGGGGAAGTTCAGGGTAGATGTAAGGAAGACATTCTTCCCTGTGAGAGTGCTGAGGCGCTGGCACAGGGTGCCCAAACAAGTGGTGAATGCTCCATCCCTGGCAGTGTTCAAGACTAGGTTGGGCAGAGCCTTTGGTGACATGGTCTAGTGTGAGGCATCTCTGCCCATGGCAGAGGGTTGGAACCGGATGATCTTAAGGTCCTTTCCAGCCCTAACTGTTCTAGGATTCTATGATTTATTCACAAGTCCGAACACCAACCCTTCTCCCTCCACACAGCTACTTCCCACACATTCAAAGGCTCTTTTAAACTTCCACATCTAGCCTAAGTATCAGTGCCCTGCCCAGGTGCCCTAGCTCCATTAGAAGATGCTACTGCAGCACTGAGACAAACAAGGTCTGTGCCCAAAGAAGCCTGCAATCTATATAGCGTTCATCAGCTTCAATGGGTTGACCTTGAGGAGAGCACCTTGGACACTCTCTGTGTGGAAACAGCACCATGTCTAATGAAAATCCATACTGAGGGGGTGTGCAAAGATCAGACTCGATTAATTCTTTCCAGAGGTGCCTCCACAATGTCAACATTGATCTGCTTCCTAGTTGCACGGTTTTCTCTTGGCTGACAACCATATGCCAGTCAGAGCTCTGCTCTATTGTAAATTGTAACAGATATGGAGATAGGATCATTAAAATAACCTGAGAACACACAGCAAGTCATTGTTTTGCTGCTTGTGCTTAGAAAAATCTCACAGTAGCACTGAAGAAATAAATGCTATAGGCCAATACTATAGTAAAGAAGTTAACCCTACAGTGAAATCGGATGAAATACCTGAGGATAGAGATCAGTATATGGGTGTTTTGTGCTGCCTATGGTAAAAAGTTGCTGCTTTAAATAGCAGACTTGTAGGACATCTGCAGAAATACACATGGATTTTATTACTAAGCATATGCATGGGAAAATACAAACAGCTGAGCCTGTGCAAGTGGTCACTCACAGGGTGCCTGTGTTTCAGACTGCCCTCAGAGGGGTTTTAGTTAGAGTTAGCTTAGGGATAAATCATGTCATCTTACCAGAAGAAGGCAAGCTCAACCACCATCTGTCTTCCTACATATGCAACAGAACCTTTTGGATCCAGACTGTATTTCCACGAGTCTGGAGTCACGTAGACACCGGCCTTTGACCCAGACCTATAATGTGCAACTGAGACATGCAGCAGCCATTCAGATGGATTTCTGAGAGACTTAGCTTGAACCTGGGGATATGGGTTTAACCCCACCTCCAGTCAATCATTAATTGCCTTATTGAGGTAAGGTGCAATCAATGTTTGCTAATGGGCATCTTTTCATTATAAATGAGACAGACATAAGAAGACTATTCTATGGAGGTCTAGTTACTATCTCCAGTACTGATGATCTGTTTTAACAATGACTATTCTTATTAATAAAATCCACAAGTCAGTTATTATATTATATACATAAAGTCAGTCCTTTATAGGGCCAACTTCACCATTACTCAGCAATACACTTCTGTTGTTGTTGTTCATCTTCTGTCCTTTATGGTATAAATTTTAAATAAAACTAGAAAATAAAAAAAAAAAAAATAGAAACTTTGTAATTAAACCCCAAAAAATAATAAATAGAGAAATACCTTTTCCTGGGGCCCAAACTTTGAAATCAAAGTTGTTTCACCCTTGCAAACAATTGCCACATGACAATGACAACACATGTATCAATGACGTATTGAGCGCATTGCTGTCCTAAAGGTTACAAGCATACATGAAAGGTCTCCTTGCAAGGGTAAGTGATGCCCAAGAAAAATGCATTGAGAATTACTCACCTTCCAAAGGAGCTGCAGACAAATGAGTACAGCCTTTTGAAGGGGCAGCATGGTTGCAAACAGATGCCTTCCTCAAAATGCCTCTAAAGGCAACAGGAAAAAGAAGTCAAATTAAACCACCAATTCAGCAGCAACTTTGCTACTCATCATGCTGGCATTTCTAGAGAAAGAAAGGTTGAAAACAACCCAGAAAGAGATGTCTGTGCAGAACCGAGAGTCCTTTCCATGTGCTAATCGATTCCATTCACTTCATGTGTCTCACCTGCACATTTCCCAGCAATGCATTGAACAACATGTGCACGTTGCTGAACCTTCTGCTCCCATGCTAACCGCTTTGACTTCCACAAACATGCCAGCCAAGAAGACATCACAGAAGTAGCTAACCTCATCTTGAGAGCACGAGAGGGAGAATTATGAGAACAAGTTTAAAGGAAGGAGAGAGAGACAGATTTTATTGCTCAAGGGGAAAAAAAAGAGATTATAATTGAATTGCAGAAAATTCTCCACATCACAGGTAATGGTGCCTGGGTTACCTCTCTTTATCTGTGCAATAGAGATTAGCAGACAGGGTCATAGAAGGACATTAAAGTCAAATAAATTCTGGGCCAGCACTTGGTAAGTACTGATTTCCTACCATTTAGTAAAAGGAACATCAGGGCAAATGAAGTGGCACAGCATAAGGCAGCAGCCAGTGGAGAGAGCCACGCTGCCATAAACATCAAGCAGGGACAGGCGGTTTGCTCACTGCAGACTGTGCTCATGGAGGATTGCAGGAGGTTCTCTCCAGCAGGAAGGGGATGTTCAGTGTGCGTGCTGGCAGACTCAAGTCCTGAACACTTCAGGAACTGAAGTCATAGGTAAGGTAACATAGAACCATAGAATCATAGACTGGTTTGTGTTGGAAGGGAACTTAAAGATCATGCAGTTCCAATCCCCCTGCCATGGGGTTCAATTCCTCCGCTGAATTCCTCTATGATGACTCTGGAGATGTAAGGTATTATCTCCCCACTGGTTTTTTTATTGCCTTGATCCTTCAGGTTCCCATTTTCCCCTGAAAGATGGATGAATGTAAAGCATGTTACATGCCATGACCGCATCCATGAGGAACTGGAGACTTAACAACAGCCCTTCTCCCTACTGGACCTCATGCACCATCCTTCCTCCAACAGCTTAGACCAAGCCCTTGGACCTCGCACTGAAGCTCATACACAACGTTCCCATTTGGTTGTGGTGGGAATTGCCAAGTCACAGCAAAGAGGGGGAGTCAGTCCAGGTCCATTCTTAGAGATCTTCAATCTTTGATTGACAGATCCTTTGGGAGCACAAGTCCTGTTCCTGACTCAGTGCTTCACCTTTGCAGGGGAGCGTGCTGGTTGTCTGCAGCCAGCACTGTCAGAAATGACAAGAGGATTTGGAGGATATTATTCTGAGATTTCCCAGTCCCCTTCAAGAGCTTGATTCTCCAAAAGTGCTAGGGAAAAAATCTCGGGAAATTAGGTTTCTGAAGGTATCTCAGATACACAATAAATAAAACACATGGGGGAAAAAACAGCCCAAAGCAGGCATTAGCACAAATCACTTCAGATCTGTTGAAAGCTCCTTCCTGCTCTTTTTAGAAGTGACTGTTGCTTGTTACGAATGTTTTTCCTTGGCTTTCTTAAGTATTTTTTACTGACCTTCACAAAAATATCACAGCATTGCTGGCCAGTAAACTATTCAGAGAACTTTCTGAAGGAAACATGATGTCTGAATTGAGGTATCTATTATTTTCTTGCAGTGCCAAATTAAAGCAGCATTCACCTTCCTCCCCCTTGCCTGGATGGGCAGTACATGATGTAGGGGAAAGGAGTCTGGTTGATAGAAGCTGTCAACTGGGCAGAGAGTTGGAGAGCTCACCCCAACCCATCCACTCCCTGTTACTTTGATGGTGAACCGGACCTTATACCTCCCTGGCAAGTCCTGTGCCTTGCAGCACTGTGGGCAGTTGAGCATGAAACTGGCTCTGCAGCTGATGATAGAACACTAAGCTTTGCAGCAAGCAGCTCATCTTTACTCCTCAGCTCTGGGGCAGTCATACAGGTTGGGGTTATTAGACTATCTTTGCAGTGCAAAGAGCCTAATTAGGTTCAAGTGAGGCAGGCAAACTGGTCTTGCAAGAGAGAACTGGGACAACTGGAGCAGTGAGGTGTGGGTAGCAAAGATGGACAGACTGGAGATAGAAATAAACCCGTCTGTGCTCTTCTTCACTCACCCCTTTCAAAGGAGTGTTCCCAACCATTCATTCCTTCACTCCCTCCCTCTTCCCCCACCACATATATCTTGACTTGATGCTGTTTGAAATCAAGCACTTGGTTTACCCTTCTCAAGCAGAGCTGATCTCTCCCAGCATGACTCTGACTGCAGCGGGAGGCACAGCAGGATGCTGGATATGGAAACCTGGCATTAGTCTCACTTTCAGATGACAGCAGATTAGAGAGCTGGACCTGGAAGTGAATTAATATAGGGCTAAGATTCACTCAGAGGGTTTGCTGCTGTCATACGCCTCTCAAGATGTGAGAGAGAATTAATGTGAAGGGCTGGGATCTGCTTGGAGCACTGCGATGGCTGCCTGCCATCCTCAGGGAGCAGGAAGCAAAGGAACACAGGGGATGGGTTTGCTCCAGAGCCTGCAGGTATCCCAAGGAGCAGAGGGGAAGGTCACTTAGCTCCTGATGACCTCCCAGGCCACCAGTTAACTGATCCGAAGTTTACCAGTGTGGGTGGCTGAGGGTTGGTTTAACCTCAAATAAACACCCAGTTAGAACTGGGTCTCCTTGCTCTGGTATGATCCTGAGGGATTCACACTCTTCACTGTGTACTGATGCAAATAGAGGTCTTGTGGAAAGCCACATGCCCCAGGGGACAAGGCACCCTCAGATCCACTGGAACCAATCCACAGAATCATAGAATCATAGAATGGTTTGGGTTGGAAAGGACCTGAAGATCATCTAGTTCCAACCCCCCT